>NC_061117.1:159372260-159445096 GCF_002878395.1 Capsicum annuum
AACAAATACTAAATAATCATATATCTAGCTATAATCGTGAATCCTTGCACACCATAAACATTAGAATCAACCCGGTCCCATATCCTTTATAAGTAACCTCTCAATGCTAAACTTGAATTGGAACTCGTGTAATTAATTGTCGGATTTCAAAAGGCTCATGCCTAATCCCTAAAATCTATTCTAAGGAAAATTCATATAATTTAACTATTAGATATTAACTACACTATATTTCAGCGTTAAGATATGAATTCTACCCTTAAGAATTAGTAACTAAGTCAACTATGCCTAATTTACGATTCCTAAATTTAGTAATAGGTCCAAATTACACTAAATATACTTTTGAGACCTAATTCTTAACCCATATCTAGAACATCAACTTAATCATACAATAAATTAGATCAATCTATGAGAAAGGTAAACCTGTCTACCCAAACGCCGAAGAAAGCCTGATGAAATCTATTTAGTTGGTGAATTTACCTTTTGAGGAGCCTTCACAAGATGCCATGATAACAAAATGATAATCTTTTCATTATTAAGAGAACAATGCTACCCGTATTGCTTTTTTATACTTTGGGTCCAAAATCATATAGAAATCCCATGTGCGATCTGATTACGAAATTGCATTTTAAAACAAAAAATATATCCCTCCAAGCTCAATAAACATTTAACCTCAAGAATGAGTAAATTTTGAGATCAAATGGTGCTAAAATCACTCAACTATAATCTAGGGATTTTGAAAATAAATAGGAACTTAATCATTAAATTAATTGGAACGTACCAAGAATTTGGAGAAAAAATGATTAATCTAAGATCACAAACACCCCAAAGTCACCTATTAATGTTTCTCCCAAGTTTCCACATTTTTGAGGGGTTTTCACTCTTTTATTTGCGTGAAAAGTGAGAGAAAATCAACCTAATTGGGGCATTCAATGTCTCCTATGTGCCACTAATGTAAGAACTAGATAGATTTAGCGGTCAATGTTAAAGAGCCCATGTGCCGCTAATGTGGTACCCACCTATGCTCGGCGTGCTGCTAAAGTGTACAAGCTATCAGTAAAGAGGGATGTGCTTTAACAGTCATCTTGTTGCTAAAGTTGCTCGCTAAAGATAGCCAGGCCACCAAAGTGCCTAGAAGGCCGCTAAAGTGGTATCCTCTAAAGCACCCAAAGGTTTGATTAAGCGGATGCACCAGGTGAGTGTACAAGCTAAAGACTTGGAATTTTTCTAAGTCTCCACTGACCCCTGCGTATTCATTCAGAATAACATATATGTAGATGAACTATGCTACCCTATCTAATTTGATGCTTCAAACTCAATGTTAGAGTCAAAATTTCCATCTAATATTTTTTGATGATGAGTAGGTCCCACACTTATTGGCTATTTTCATTAAGTTTCGACCAATCGCTTGAAACGAGTTTGGGAGCTTGGGACCCAAACAAAAGGTCCCCTTATCCTAAAATTAATATTTTAAAGATGTTGAAACTATCAAAATTAGCATACGAGTTATTTGACTGAAGATGTTACCCAGTAGCTAATCCTTAGCAATGAAGACTTCAAAATAAAAAATTGGCTCTAAAAATAAATGAACTACCCAGTGACTGAACAGTTAGCTCCAACAAGTCATAAATGACTTGGGGCAGCTATAGGAAAGATCTAATAATCATAAAGAAGAAGAAATATAGAAAATGACCTAGAGGGTCATTACATCACTAATAAAAAGTACATAAAAACCAAGACAAAGCATGTTAAGATATTATAAAATTTACTAAAGCAAAATCTACTCCCAAGAGAAGCTAAGCCAATTGCACCATAGTATATATGAGTACTACAAAATTACAGAGGGCATTGACAATCGAGTTCTTTGAACAACAAATTGGAATCTTTGGAATATTTATTCGACTAAGGTTTTAAATTAGATATTTGGAAACTGTTTGGAAGAGAGGTCAAGTCATTTGAACATAAAGATCATAATTAGAGCACCATTTTTAAAACCCTCAATTTTTTTGTTTGTTCACAATAAGGATACAGGAAAATGCAAATCTTCATCTCATAAAAACAAAGTATCATAAAGTGAAGTGCTCTAAAGCCTTTACCTATTTTTCTAATTTCTCAGGCTACTTGTATTTTCCTCTCAGTCTGAGACACTCCGGGAAATACGTCCCTATCTTATATCCTTATTAATATCGTCATATCCTAATTTTTGATGTTTTGAGAAATCCACCCTAGTCTCTCCCCTCAATAGGGCAATATTCCTTTAAAATGGATCCTCTTAAATACACACAGACTTTATATTTATGTAAAATATGCACCATCTCCATATTTCTTTTTAACACATAATATTTTCTAAAATGGGAGTACACACATATCCATATTCATTAATAGATGCAACAACTTACATTCTTATGCAACACACACTAGTTTTACATTTATGTATAATACATAATAAGTTTAAATTCATGGACAATACACATTATTTTTACATTCATGGGAACTACACACCATATGTATATGCCTGGGCATAGGCATCATATTCTTATTATTTGGGAATTAGCATAAATTATATATATATATATATAATAGTCTTTTTGGGGGGTGGCATAGATACTAATATCATCTTCTAAGATAATTCGTCTCTGATCTTTTCAAAAATATGACACTATTTTAGTTTTATCTTAAGAAAATAAAATTTAGTTTTGGATCTTTAGGGAAATAATGTAATGACCCCTGGTTATTTTCTTTATTTGTGTGCATTTCTAGCATTTTGTGCTTTTTAATAGCAGCTATAGGTGATTTATGACTTAGTGAAACTATTGGATGGGTAATTTTTATTTTAGGCTTATTTCGCTAATTTGGAGCTTTTGTTGTATAGGATTTGGTCTTGGAAAAAACATTAATTTTAGGGTAAGTGGAATCTTAGTTAGTCTCCCAAGGCAACCAGTCTCATTTCACCCTATTGGTCAGAATGTTAAGAAATTAGAAATTAGGTGTAGGAAACATATTTTACCGAAATGACCTCAGATGGTTACATATTTCATTTGCATATATGAGATTTTGAATAAATCCTGTGGGGTTGTTATAGACTTGGAAAATTCCAAGTCTCAGCGGTGATCTGGTGCACCTACGATCATAGGCCTTGGATCGCAATCGCAATCTAGTAACACTAGTAAGTGTTGTAATCGCTACACTTCATGTTTCAAAAGCAACTGCCATGCTAGTCGGCCAGAACTACAATTGTTTAGGTAAATATTATAATCCCAAATTCTAATTCTGAGGCCCTGTGTCATGATGGCAACTATCGAACAATGATAGCAACTCTCGAGCACCTTTTATGGATATAAATACCCTTTTCTTAGCTTGTTTTTGCTATTTTCTCATCCATTTCCAATATCACTAAACCCTAGAAGTTTAGAGAGATTGAAATTGAATCGTTTATATGATTTGGGGATCTTGGTTATTTTTTGCTCCATGATTTCCCTTTGAATTCATCGAAAGATTCCTTGAATTTCATGATAAATTCATATAAATTAGGGCTTTGAAATCTTCAAGTTTAAGGTATTATTGGAGACCTAATCTATTATATTCATTTGTGATTAAAATTTTAACATAATTTTCTTTCCCTTTGAGGAACGTCATGATGGATATAATTTGGACTTCATTTACGGGCCCCACAAGCACATTTCCTGACTAAAAATTTGACTCAACCAATTATATAGCAATACGGTATAGTTTCACTCTTAATGTTGCATACATTATGATTTTTATAGCATGGATGAATTATATCATGGTGTAAAGAAAAACATTATGTGGACAATTCAAGGATTTGTTGTTCGGCTTAGAGATAGGCTTCTATCTACTCTTCTTCACAAGGTGATGTGTTTTATATATTGCATGAGTATGTGAATGTTAATATTGATTGTGAGTATAACATTGTGACTTATCCTAGAATATTGATGTTCGGGGCTTGAATTGGTGAATTGACTAGTAAGGTGAAATACTTATTATGCCTCTACAATCCTATTAACCTAGGTTTTTAGTAAATTAGTTATAGATTAGACTAATGAATCCTTAGATATGATTGTGTATTACTCAGTGAATTATGATGGTTTTCTCTAGATTATTATGTTATGATTATGCCATATATTTACTTGTGCCTAAGGCCATGATTATGATTTTATTGCTATTTTTAGACATATTCTTGGGTTGGGGACCATGTTCATGATTTTTATTGGTTTGATTTTGGAAAGTATTGCATCCTTGTTGAGAAAATGGTTGTAGTTTATCAACATATTGATGTTTATGATTTAATTTATTTAACACTGGAGATAGCATGAAAATATTCGGAACATTCATGATAACCAAATATGGTAAATGGTACGACTCCAACTAAAATTTGATTTTATTGCTGTTTTTCTTAAATATGGGTTAAAGAGAACTTGTCAACTTTAAATGCATTTCTTGATAACAATAATTATGTTGTGTTAATGAATAAAAGATATGTAGAGAGATTGGAGTTGATGTTGTAAGGATTTGATCGAGACAAATATCGATCGATGATTCTAATACTACAATTTACTTCGGTCATGAGAGATTTTGACCCTTTCTACACAATTAAAATAATTTAGTCCCAAAGTTCACCACAGACAATGGATTTATGGATTTACTCTCAACTTATACACTTAAGTCCATGCACCTATTATATATCTACATACACATCTCTCTAGTATGGGATAGAGAATATTGAGGGTATTGAAGATATGAATTGCAAGTAAAACCCGATGATTGATGATGTTGAAGATATTGATTATATTTACTGGTTCAAGTTCGACTATTGATTATATATTTATTGGTTCTAGTTAGAATATTTATTATATATTTATCGGTTCAAGTCAAGCTATTGATTATATATTTATCAGTTCAAGTCCAACTATTGATTATATTTACCAATTCAAGTATTGCTATTGATTATATATTTATTATTTCGAGTCCGAACATTGATTAAATATTTATCGGTTCAAGTACGGATATTGATTATGACCCTGATAATGTGAGGTTATAGACTAGATTTCTTATGGTATTTTGATCAGTTGTGGTATTACGGATTATATCAAGCATTTATTCTTGCATGGACATCATCTTTCACCAGTATGCACCTATAGTTTACAGTCTTATAGGGGGTTGCATAGGGATAGATGATGAGTATGGCTTGTGGTGTGCTATTTCTTAATTGAACCTTATAAGCCTAGGGTGGTAGGAGTTCATGAAATGCTCGGTTAGGAATTATTTTTCTAGACTAGATGGTTATTCTCATTGTTATTACTATTGTTATTATTGTTGTTATGATAATTGTTATGGATAGTTTGTGGTAGCTTTCTTATGATCCGTTATTGAGATTTGAGGTATGATTATGGATCTTTTAACTTATGATCATATTATTATGCATGATTAACTACTTATTAGATGTATGGATTAAAAACCCTGAGTATGCTATCATTAGTGTCTACTATTGTTATGAAGTTTCAAGATGCTAGTCAGAAGATTTAAGTTGTAAATTGAATTGACCTTATGTATACATATATGTATATCTATTTATATGTAGCTATGGTACTATATTATATTCCTCATTTCGTTCAGTTATTCAGATTGTATATTTACTCCTTTGTCTTTTATACTATTATATATCTATTTTTGTCCTTTATCCATATATTGGCGGCCATATACTGTATAGTGCTGAGATTTCTTGACTATGGTTGGAATAGGATAGTTCATGCTTAATACTTTCTTAGAATTATTATGTTAGTTTCTATGATATGAATAGAATAGTTTTCCATTACTATCTCACTATCTTATTTATGTGGTTGCTAGATGTCACGACCCAAACCAGGGCCTGGCCGTGACGGGCGTCCCTATTCCCACCAGGATTGTAGATAAACCCCTCCTCCTAACCTAGTCAACACAAACAACCTCTAGTGTCGGATGAATTCCAAACATATATCAAGATAGTAGAAGATAATACTTGTATCACTATATGAGATATCTAAACCAATTACCCATAATCGAACAATCGTCCATCACCGAGCCAATCCACCAAAATAAAACACCCAAGTCCACAATAATCCGACAAATCCTCTACAAACCAAAGTTAAAAAAATGTCAAGACATGCCACCAACAATAGCAAAAAACATAGTCTAAATAGAGCCAAAGACATAAGTAATAAAGACAATGAAATGAAGCCTTCCAAAGCATGAAAGCTCACTATTTCAATGTCAACTCACAAACTAGCTCAAGCACTTGATCACTACGCAGGAAAAGTAGAAGATGTTCTGGTACCTGTATCGCATGGGGATACAGCATCCAGAGATGGCAACATGTAACTCAGGGATAAAGAAAAAATGTAATGCCATCATTCAAAACTAGGTCAAATAACTATATACAATCGCATACACACATATGTATATGTATATCGTGTCTTGATAGGGTGCTCAGTTTAGCATGTATTTAAATCCTTAACCTGACCTTTGTAGCAAAATCTTAATATAATAAGGCACCCACGGGCTATATGGGCCTAACTCTCCCTTAGATGGAAGGGCCCCAGTGCGTGTAACCGCACAAACAAATGAATATCCATAAGCGTATATACCTTTATGGGGGACTCGGACCACTCATCTTAATAAAGGTGACCTAAGCACCAATGTTTACGATATGGGAGACTCGAACCACCTATCCATATATCCATTCAGGGGACTTAAACCTCCCAGTCATATAGATACCTGCACCATCTAGCATGGTTCCTATTTTTAGTCCTTTGGACTCCACTTTTATGGCCCTACTACACATCCCGAATTAAAGCCCAATTAAAAATTTTAGTTCATATATCTAACCATTAATCCAATTACATACAAAAGGCACCCTGTTGGTATCGTCATACCAACCCCACTTGAAATCGTACAACATGCCATAACCATTATTAATCAACTTTAGAATCGAACGTATTGGCTAAACAAGGACATCAATTCAATTCAACCTTTAGGGACTCGAACTCATTTCGTATTTCAAAACAATTTAGCGCTAAAAAGGTTCAAAAACCATTTACCAGTCATTAAAAATCATAAGCCAATGCCTTAGTTGAAAAAATAATTCTACATATGACAAGATCCTTCTCATAGGCAATTTCACAAACAATTTGAGGGCATACCATTATCAAAGCATAAAATAATAAAATTTGGGGTTAAACTCGACCGATTTGTTGAACCACAATTTCCATGAATCCACATGTGAAAAATCATTATCAAAACATGTATAATCATAATTTAAATCATGAGAAAGCAATACCCAATTAACATTCATTCAAACCCTCAACTTTTGTTTTCGAAAATATTCATAATGACTTAAGACTATAATTAAAATACTTGATTTTTTTTTACTAAAAATGAAGGAAGAGTCACATTCCTGAGCTACGAAGATTAATGGAGAGAATTTGATCTTTAAGCCTTTAGATGACATCCTTGAAAAAATCCTAACCCAATCTTTCTTGAAAAGTTTTTGAGAGTGTCTTAATGTTGCTATGTGTAGAAAGAATGCCTAGTTTGGGTTATAAGACGTGGGGTCTTAAGGCCTTGGGTTGGGAATTTCCAAAATACCCTAAGCTTAAGACTTTAAAATTTCATAGGTGGGTATGAGTTGACCCTCAAGCTTGTCACCACATAACAATGTGGTACCATCCAGTCATCACCAGAATAGAAAGTTGGAAACCATACTCTTTCCAGCTTACGACTCCCTTGCCCCACTCATTACTAGACCATACGATTGGTAAGGTCTAGTCATTTACAAGGCAGAACATCAAGGTCTAGACATTGGACAACATAAGATTGAAGCCTATCCTCTTATCACATCACCATACGACTCATATAGAGTCTCTCATAGCTAGTATAGATCATGGCCAACAGCACACTGACCAACATATGACTAGGGTTCCTAGACCTATCACCACACCATATGACTTATAGTGTGAGTTTTATGATGAACAAATAGTTCAAAACTCAATAAATATGCAAGGTCTAAATTTTGGGGCATTTTGGTCTCCCCAACATAGGATTATTCATCCTCGAATGATGGGTCAAGGAAACACAAGCACGATTGAACCCCAAACGGCTCTAATCATATCTTTAAGACAAAAAAGTACCAAGGAATTTACAATCTAGCATTAACAAAGAAAGAAAATAAAGATGTTAAAATCAACACATAACTCAAGCATGAGTTTGTGGAATATGGAATAGGAATGGATACTTGGACTTCATATACTTCTCGACCTCCCAAGTAGCTTCCTCAAACTTTTAGTTCCACTAAAGAACCTTCACCGAAGCCACATCTTTCATTCTCAACCTTAGGACAAAAAATTTGAAAAACCAATGTTCTCTAAGGGAACAACCAATGAAGGACCACCCATGCATTTTTTCAATAGGGATACATGGAATATCGGATGAATGGAATTCATGATAGAGGACAATTCTAACTTATATGGAACATTACAAACCTTTATTAGTACAAAGTACAGGCCAACATATTGGAGACTAAGCTTACCTTCTCCCCAAACTGCATTACTCACTTTATGGAAGACATTGTCAAGAACACTTAATCTCCAACCTCAAATTCAAATTCCTTTCACCTCAAATCTGCATAGGACATTTCGCGACTTTGGCTGACCTTAAGCCTATCCCGAATAACCTTTACCTTCTCCAAACTTTTGTGAATAAAATCTGAGCCAAATATCTCTGCTTCAGAAACCTCAAACCACCTAATAAGGGATCTACACCTCCATCTATACAAAGCCTCAAAAGGGGACATACAAATTCTAGAATAATGACTATTGTTATAGAAAAATTCATTAAGAGAAAAGTTCTTAAACCGACTATCACTAAAGTCAATTAAACAGCTACACAACATATCTCCCAAGTCTTAATATTTCTTTTTGCTTGGCAATCGGATTATGGGTGAAAGGCGGTACAAAGGCTAACTTTGGTCCCCAAACCATGCTGAAATAAGTTCCAGAAATGTGATGAAAACTAAGTATCATAATACAAAATTATCAAGATAGGCAAACCATGCAACTTTACAACTCTTTGAAGTAATAATTTCTCATAGTCCTCGACAGAATAATTAGTCCTTACTAGTAAAAAGTGAGAAAACTTAGTCATCCCATCAATGATGACCCAAATGGAATCAGACTAATTTGGCAACTATGGAAGGCCAGTAATGAAATCCATATTAATTACATCACAGTTCCACATTAGTAATTCAATTTCTTTGAGTAGCCCACCGGGCCTCATATGCTCAACCTTTACTTTCTGACACAACATTAACTTAGTCATGAAGTTTTGCTACACCCCGCTTCATATTATTCCACCAATACATATCATTGAGATCATGATAAATTTTTGTTGAACCAAGATGAACCATATACCGCGATTCATGGGCCTCGACCAAAATCCTGCCTCACAACCTATCATAGTTGGGAACACACAACCTCCATTAGTACCTCAAGATACCATCACTATCAATCTTGAAAGCCATCACATTCTTCATACCCACATCATCCCTGATTTTAATTAAGAGAGGGTCTGATACCGTTTTCTTCTTTATTTTTAAACCAAGAGACAATTGTACTACCCGTTGCATAAATACACCACCATCTGCAGAGTCTAAGAGACAAACTCCAAGGTTAGAAAAGGGGTGAATATGCCTCACCAAGCCTCGGTTATCCTTATCCATATGAGCTAAATGCCCCCATGGATATCCTTTTAAGAGAATCAACAACAACATTAGTTTTATATGGATGGTAGTGAAGACTAATATCATAGTTCTTTAATAACTCAAGCCACCTATTTTTCCTATGATTAAGCATTTTCTGATTTAACACATACTGTAGTCTCTTATAATAAAAAAAGGTATCAATATGCACCCTAATCTGATAATAACACCAAATTTTCAGCGTAAACACCGTAGCTAATATCTCTAAGTCATGAGTTGGACAATTCTTCTCATGAACCTTTAATTGACTAGAGGCATAAGAAACCATCTTTCCATACTATATAAAAAAATACCCAAACAAACCTAAGACACATCATAATAGATGAAGAAACCCTTGATTCCTTTTAGCAGAGTCAAGATTGAAGCTGAAGTCAACTTACCTTTCAACTTCACGAAACTACCCTCACAAATATCAGAGCCCAAGATCCTTACCTTCTTCGGAGTCAACTTACTTAATGGGGAAATAATAGAAGAGAAAAATTCCACGAACTTTCTATAATAACCAACTAAACCCTGAAGCTCAGAATATTAGTTGGATTCCTGGTTATAGGCCACTACGTAACAACCGCAACCTTTTAATGATCCATCATAATATCCTCACAAGACATAACATGACCCAAAAATATAACAATGTTCAACCAAAATTCACATTTAGAGAACTTAGCAAACAACTATTGAACTTTCAAGTTCTACAACATAATGCAATGGTGATCGACATAATCCTCCTCACTCTTAGAGTATTCCAAAATGCCATCTATGAAGAAAATTATGAACAAATCTAGAAACAACACTACTCATCAAATCCATAAATATCGCTGAGGCATTAGCCAAACCAAAAGGCATGACTAAGAACTCAAAATGCCCATACTGGGTATGAAAAGTTGTCTAAGGGATATCCATCCCCATAATTTTTAATTGATGATACCCAAATGGAAGATTAATCTTAGAGAATAATTTAACAACCTGAAGCTGATCAAAGCAATAATTAATTCTCAAAAGTGGATATTTATTCTTTATTGTCACCTTATTCAACTGTCGTTAATCAATATACATCTAAAGTGAACTATCATTCTTACACATGAATAACATTGGTGCACCCCATAGAGACACACTAAGATGGATGAATCCCTAATTAAAAGATGTTTTAATTGCTCCTTAAGCTCCTTTAACTCAGCCAGAGCCATTTTATATGATGTAATTAAAATAGAATATGTGTTTGGGACAAGGTCTATCTCAAAATGAATCTTCCTATTAGGAGGAATACCAGGAAGGTCATCAGGGAAGACCTCAAAAATATATTTCTCACCGGGATAGAATATAAAAAGGGACTCTCAGAGTTAGAATCTTAAACCTAAACCAAATGATAGATATTAATCTTTGGGCTCTAATATATGATATGAAATTCCCTTTAAGAACTAGGGTACCACCCTCCCATTCAATAACTGGCTTATTAGGGAATTTAAAGATGACCTTATCAGTTCGACAGTCTAAAAAAGCATAGTACAAGTGCACCCAATCCATCCCTAATATGATATGAAAATCAATCATGTTCAGTTCAAACAGATCCACCAAAGTCTCTCGACCACCAACAGATACCACACAATCCCTATAGACTCTTCTAGTAACCATAATTTCTCCCACTAGGGTAAATACAAAAAAAGGGTTCAAAATACATTTGAAACCAAAATCAAAATGGACAGCCATAAATTGATTCACATATTAAGAGTACACCCCAGATCAAGGAAACAATACACATCATAGTAAAATATTTTCAAGATAATTGAAACACTCTAGTTTCTATACCTTAGAAAGACCCAATACGACTCATAGTACGAGTTATATGTTAGGGTGTGGATGGTATGGTCCAATTGTATGTTAATGAGTGTTGCTTGGTGGGGTGGATTTTAGTTACTAGAATTGATACGACATAAGCGTACGAGTCATATTAGTGGATATGGATCATTTGGTTCCTTAACTTAATCTTAGCCTTGGTGACTTAGGTTATATCTGAGTACAAGTGGATCACCGTGAGATGTAATCCAGGGTGCGATTCATACCTAGGACTCGTATAATAGACACCGTCTAAATTTTTCTTTAGTTTAAATTAGCCATGGATATAAATAAAGGGTACAAATCATATGCTTTGTATATGACTTTGTTAGATGATTCATATGCTAGATAGTATGGGTCCAAAGTTTGAGAATAGTGTATGAGTGAAGGGTACCAGTCGAATTGAAGGGTACAACTCATTAGGGTCAGACGTACCCCTATGATGGGATTTTGTAAAACTTAAGTGGGGGTATTCTTGACATTTCTCCACTTA
Source organism: Capsicum annuum (assembly GCF_002878395.1). Taxonomy (NCBI): domain Eukaryota; kingdom Viridiplantae; phylum Streptophyta; class Magnoliopsida; order Solanales; family Solanaceae; genus Capsicum; species Capsicum annuum. The sequence continues at coordinate 159,384,389 of NC_061117.1, forward strand.
TCCTAATAAGGTCCCATGACTTCTAACCTATATGGGAGGTTATTTTCCCTATTATTCCATTCATGAACACTTAGAAACTCTTCTAAAAAAATACTATAATACTCTTAAAAGCATTTGGGTAAGGAGAGCTAGGGTTTCAAATTAAGGATTAATTTTTGGGTTATCTTGGTCATTTCATTCCATCATTATCTTGTTTTAAGGCATGTTCTCTTTCCTCATTGTTATTTCTAACTAGAAGCATAGTTTTTATAAATGTTTTCATGACTTAATATATTGTATAATTTTGGTTTTAAAATATGAATTGGGGGTTGATTTTGGTTTTCCATGGTTTTAATTATGCCTAATATGCATTAATGTTGGTTTTAGATAAATAGATTGTATGGGAATTGTTTAATGGTTATTGGAATTGGTTTTGGTTATTTTATACCCCCAATGTGCTTGATAAAATGCCTATAATAATGCTTTTATTACATTGAGTACTTTAACGGAACTCTTTCTTGTTTTAAAATATAATAAAGAAATTAAACATGGTTTAAATGGATTGGAAAGGTAAATGGACAAATGGTTATTTTGTGGGGTACACGAAATCCCCTAATTGGTTTAATATGGTAAATCAAAAGGTACTTGGATGTCACCTTAAGTCTACATGTGGTTGGATATTGATAATACTTGCAAGTATGGTTGGTATGGCAATACCACCACTAAATGGCCTTGGTTAATAAAGGGTAAATACATTGGTTGGGTGCTTGGTAATTGTTTTATTTGGGAAATAATAGTGGGATATATAGCGAAGACGTGGAAGGTGGAGGTCCTGAAGGAGACCAAAACATGAGACTCATATTTACCAATATAAGGTTGGTCTTGGTGATAGTGTACATAATTTTTCACTTATTTTGGGGGATGTAATAGTTATCCCAGGGTTTGTTCCCTGGTCATGCGGCTTCACGCACTAGGACCCTTTCAGGAGGGAAAGCTAAACCCATATATCCTGTGGGTAGTTTAGGAAAACAATGCTACACAACGCAGTTAAGGGTTATAAAGGCATGCAAAACTCGATCCCCTTTCCCAGCATGGTTATATATATGTATGTATGGTTATGTGCTTATAGATGGTTTTACTTGTTTTTATAAATGAAATTATTTTATCCTTATCTTATGATCATGCTAGCATGCACCTGCTAACCCGTCTACTGGCGGCTGTATACCCTCGTTATGTCGGAAATGACTATTCTTGTCCTTCTACATAGTGATTGACTCAGGGATCAATATTTGGACTGAAGTGATAATCTTTCATCCTTTCGGAAGGCTCAATTTCATGTTATGCATATTTCTAAAAACTTTTATTTTATTTTGGATATTGGTTTTGGCCATGGTTGGGGGTATGTCAAAATTGAATTTTATTAATCTTTCAGTTAGAGGCTTTGTGTTACTTCTATGGGTAGAAATGGGCGGGATCGGTATAGGTGTCAGCCTTAGTATTTGTATTGGTATTGACGTTTGCAACATCAGACATAACTTCCCACTGTTCCATTATATTTAATTTTGGGGTTAATTATATTATGTTTTGGAACATCTTTGGTTATGGCCTGGTTTATTACCCTTATTTCGGTGTCGGTTTGGTGTGGTTGGATTATTGGTATGGGATAGTTGGACTCGATTTGGTTGGTCACAGTTGTGATCCTATCCCAGAGTGTTCATGTGAGTTGTTGTCGTAAAACACCTTGGTTTCTGGACCTTAGAAAATTTCCTCAAGTTATCGTCTCTAGACCCAATACAACTCAAGGTTACGAGCCATCTTTTGGGGTATAAATGGTAAGGTCCAGTTATATTCTAACTAGTGTTGGTTGGTGGGATTTAATTTGGTTACTGGAATGGGTACGACTTAGGAGTATGAGTCCTATTAGTGGTTACAAATCATTTAGTTCCTTAACTTAATCTAATACTTGATTACTTAGGTTGGATATAAGTACGAGTGGATCACCATGACTCGTAAGCCATGAGATGAGTGATACCAGGGACTCGTATGGTGGACAGTGTTTAAATCTTCCTTGGGTTTAAATTTTCCAGGGGTACGGATCATATGGTATCAACACAACTTGGATGGATGATTCATATGTTGGAAAGTGTGTGATCCCAAGGTTAAGGCCAGGATACGAGTGGAGGATACCACTCGTATGAGAAAGGGTACAACTCATGTAGGGCAGTTATATACCTGTAATAGGATTTTGGTACAACTTAAGTAGGGGTATTTTGGACATTTCTCCACTTATCTTAATATGGTCCCACAAGTTTTAACCTGTGTGGGAGGTTTTTACTCTATTATTCCCTTTATTAACACTTAGAAACTCTTATAAAATACTCCATAATTCTCTCAAGAGGTTTTGGCCAAGAGAAGCTAAGGTTCAACTAAGGGATCAATTTAGGGCTTGTCTTGGTAATTTCTTTCCATTATCATCTTGGTTTAAGGCATGTTCTCTTCCCTCAATGTTAATTCTAACTAAAGGCATGATTTTTATGAATATTTTCATGATTTCATTGATTGTGTGATTATGGTTTTCAAATATGATTTTGGGATTTTGATATTAAATGGTTAGTTATGGTTTCCTGTTATTTTAATTAGCCTTTTTATGCATTAATAGTGGTTTTGGATAATTGGATTATATGATTTTATCATATTATGCCCCAATGTGTCTGATAAAATGGTTATAAAGATATGTTCATTGCATTGACTACTTTTAATGGAACTCTTGCTTGTTTGAAAACTTGGTAAACAAATTATGCATGGTTTAAATAGAGTGGAATGGTAAATGGCTAATGGTTATGCTTGAGGGGTATATTAAATACCCTGAGTGGTTTAATATGGTAAATAAAAGGGCCCTTAAAAGTCCCCTTAACCCTATAAATGGTTGGTTAAGGATGATACTTACAAGTAAGGATTGGTATGACTATTCCAATATTAATGGCCTTTATTAATAAATGGATAATGGTTTGGGTATTTGAAAATTGGTTTTAACTAGGAAATAATGATGGGGTGTATAGCAATGTCGTGAAAGGTGGAGGTCCTGAGGGACAAAAATAGGAAACTCATATTTACCGATATGAGTGTGGTCTTGGTTACCGTCTACATGATGTCACACTTTATTTCGGGAATGTACTAGTCATCCCAAGGTTTTGTTCCCTGGTCATGTGGCTACACACATTGTGGCCCTTTCAGTAGGGAAGCTAAACCCATATATCTTGTGGGTGGTTTAGGATGGCAAAGCTACACATCACCAAGTAAAGGATTTAAAGGCATGCTAAACTAGATCACTTTTTCTCGGGAAGTTTATATATATATGTATGGTTGTGTGCATATGGAATGTCTTACTTGATTTTATAAATGGCATTATTTTATCCTTACCTTGAGATCATAGAATCGGTCACTCGATAACCCCATCTACTGGCGATTGTATAGCCACACTATGGAGGAACTAACCGTTATACTCCTCCTATATAGTGATTGACTAGGGGCCAACATTTGGACTAAAGTGGTAAGCTTTTATCCTTTTGGAAGGCTCCATTTTATGTTATGGATATTTTTAGATACTTCGATTTTATTTTGGATATTTATTTTGTCTATGGTTAGGGGCCTGTCATCGAATTTCATTACTCTTTTTTTTAAAGGCTTTGTGGTACTTATATAGGTTGGAATGGGCAGGACCAGTATTGGTGTCAGCCTTAGTATTGGAATAAGCTGAAGGGATGACAATATTGGATGAGAATATTTGTTGTTCCATCTTATTTTATTTTAGGATTAACTATATTATAGTTTGGAACATCCTTGGTTATGGCCTGATTTATGGCCTTTGTTTTGGTATGGTTTGGTATGGTTGGATTATTGGTATAGGATGGTCGGAATCGATTGGGTCATTCATGGTTGTGATATTATCCCAGAGTCTTTATGTGTGTTGTTACATTATCGTGTGACATGCTAAAAATTCAACCAACACAGGGCAGGCAACTGGAGGATAGGTTGGTTAATTGCGGTGGTCTCCGATCTGGGTCAGACTTGGGATGCTTTTTTTGAGAAGTACCTAGGGGGCCATGTCAAGTTTGTATCAGACCCTAGGTTTATGTTCAATTAGGAGTCCATAAATCAATGTCGAGTATAGTCTCTTTTAGGGGTGTGTAGCACGTCACACTCATACGGGATAGGCTGCAAGGCATTTAGAAATAATTCAACTTCTTAGTATTCAATTTTCAAGCTTGGAGTCTAAGTCCTGGAATCTTTTCTAATCCATGTTTGTTCATCCTTTAGATTATGCCTCATAGATTTGGAACACAAGAAAAATCATTGATCCTATCTGGGGGTAATACTGAAGGGGTGCACCCTACTCCTGGGGTTTATCTTTGATCTTACAATCCTATCCCTAATAGTTCTAGAGTTCTATCTATTGCTAGTATTCCTCCGCAAGGCGAGGTGACTAATGAGGAATTCCATTAGTCTATTCGTGCTATTAGTAAATTGGTTATTGCTCAGGCTGAGAGGGACTGAGGCGACAAAGGTTTGCCAATTTATGAAGATGGGTCCTCCACTTTTTATTAAGTAAAGGTGGAGGAGGATGCACAAGTCTTCTTGGGTAAAATAGATAAGATATTTCGGGTGATACAGGTACCAGTGTGGAGGGGTTAAACTTTCTAATTTATCAGCTCAAGGAGGTTGCATATCAGTGGTATAAAGAGTGGAATAGTGATAAAGGAGATGTAACAAAGCAATCCTTATGGGATGTCTTCTTTTGTGCTTTATTGGATTGTTTCTTTCCCCAAAAGTTGAGAGAAGCAAAGATGGATGAGTTTGTGAACCTCAAGTAAGGGAGGATGTCTGTAAAGGAATGTGCCTTGATGTTTCATTAATTGTCAAGGTATGCTCCTAAGTTGGTTGCTGACATGCGAGATATAATGAGAAAGTTCATTCTATATTACATCAGGATTTGATTTTAAAGAGCAAGACTGCCTTGCTTATTAAAGATATAGATATCTCTAGGTTGATTATCATATGTAGACAGTAGAGAAAGAAAATAGGAAATAAGTGGAGTTTAGTGATAGGTAGGGTAAGAGGAGTAGGTTTTCTGACTATGGAGGTGCTCAGTCTCAGAATGGTTGAGATGCTGGCAAATAGCAGAAAAAAATATGGGGGAGTTTTGGTCCACACACTTCTTTTAGTTCTCCTTACAAATTGAGCAACAGTTATCATCTTAGTGGTGATAATTTTCAAGCATAGGGATCCCAATCTCAGTCAAGCAGAGGTCAGTCAGTTTCTTCATGCCCTCCTTATCCGTTCTATGATCATCCTTATCAGGGTTATTGCAATGAAGGAAAGAATAAATGTTTTAAGTATGGAAAGAAAGGCCATCGGCTTAGGGATTGTTCGGTTAATAAGATTGCTATGAGGGTGAATAATAGTCCTGTGGCATTATCTTTATCTTCTACACCTGGTGTTGTTGCATCTACTTTTGTTACTACTCCTGGTCCTCATATTAGTTGGAACATGTTATATGTTTTGACGTCTTGATAGGAATTTAAGTTATTACCTAATGTCGTTACTGGTATGTTATAGCTTTTCTCTCATGATGAATATTGTTTTCTTGAAGCTGATTCCTTATGAAGCTGTATCTTTTAGTTTTAATCCAGAATTTATTTCAGATCCTTTTTCTATTTATACCCAAGTAGCTTATTCTGTTATTTCTAAGAGAGTCTATAGGAGGTCTATGGTATCTGCTTGTAGCAAACAAACCTTGGTGGATCTGTTTGAGTTGGATATGGTGGATTTTGATATCATTCAGGGTATGGATTTGTTGCACTCTTATTATGCGTCCTCGGATTGTCGGACACATAAGGTTATATATAGGTTCCTTGGTAAACCATTTATAAAATGGAAAGGTATTTCTTTAGCTCCTAAGGATAGGTTTATTTCTTATCTTAGAGCTTGGAGGTTAATCTCCAAAGGTTGTCTTTATCACATGGTCCGAATTAAAGATTCTAACACAGAAGATCCTTCTTTTTAGTTAGTTCTTGTGGTTAATAAGTTTCCAGAGGTCTTTTCGGATGATTTTCTTGGTATTCCTCTGGATAGGCAAATAGATTTTTGTATTGATCTAATTTTTGACACTAGTCTAATTTCTATTCCTCCATATAGAATAGCTCCAGAAGAGTTAAGGGAACTCAAGGAACAACTTAAGGAACTTCTTAATAAGGGGTTTATTTTTCCTATTGTATCTCCTTAGGGTGCACCAGTGTAGTTTGTGCGCAAAAAAGATGGTTCCCTTCGGATGAGCATTGACTATAGGCAGTTGAAAAAGGTGACGATCAAAAACAAGTATCCTCTTCTAAGGATAGAAGTTTTGTTAATGTAAGGGCACTTGAAAGTCCCCTTAAACTTTTAAATGGTTGGCTACGGATAATACTTGAAAGTAAGGATCGGTATGATGAAACCAATATTATTGGCCTTGGTTAATAACTGTATAATGGTTTTGTTATTATGAAATTGGTTTTAATTGGGAAATAATAGCGAGATGTGTAGTAAATCTGTGAAAGGTGGAGGTCCCGAGGAGAAAAAAACTGGAAACTCATATTTGCGGATATAAGGTTGGTCTTAGTGACCATGACCATGATGTCAAACTATATTTAGGGGATATACTAGTCATCCCAAGGTTTTCTTCCCTAGTTGTGTGTCTACACACACTGGGGCACTTTCAGTAAGTCAAGCTGAATCCATATAGCTTATGGATTGTTCAGGATGGCAAAGCTACACAATCTAGGTAAAGGTTTTAAAGGTATACTAAACCCGATCCCTTTTTCTTGGCATGGTTATATGTATATATATATATATATGGTTGGGTGCATATGGATAGTTTTCTTATTTTTATAAATGAAATTATTTTATACTTACTCGGAGATCATGCTAGTGATCGCTCGATAACCCCATCTATTGGCGGTTGTATACGTACGACATGTAGGAACCGGTCGTTCTACTCCTCCTACTTAGTTATTGACTCGAGGACAACATTTGGACTAAAGTGGTGTGGTTTCATCCTTTCAGAAGGCTCCGTTTCATGTTATAGATATTTCTAGATACTTTTATTTTATTTTATTTATTAGTTTTCGCTATGGTTGGGGGCCTATCCCAATAGGATTTCCTTACTCTTTTTGGTAGAGGCTTTGTGGTATTTCTATTTGTTGGAATGGACAGAATCGATATTAGTATCAACCTTGGCATTGGAATAAGCTCAAGGGATGGCATTATTGAACGAGATTATTGGTTGTTCCATCCTATTTTTTTTAGGATTAACTATATTAAGTTTTGGAACATCCTTGGTTATGTCCTAGTTATGTCCCTTATTTTGGTATGGTTCTTAATGGTTGGATTATTGGTATGGGATGGTTGGACTTAGTTTGGTCAATCAAGGTTGTGATCTTATCCCAGATTCTTTATATGAGATGTTACACTATCTTGTGACATGCTAGAAATTCGGCCAACTCAAGGCAGGCAGCTAGAGGTTATGTTGGATAATGGGGGTGGTCTCCTATCTAGGTCATACTTTGAATGCCTATTATGATAGGACCACAGGGTGAGTTATGTCGTGCACCATTTTGTTATATTCTAGAAATTCAACCCAACTCAGGGTAGGTAGCTAGATGTTGGGTTAGCTAAAGGAGATGGTCTTCAATCCTGGTCAAACTTGGGATACCCATTACGACTAGGCCCCTAGTTGGGTCCCATCAAGTTGGTATCAGAGAGTAGGTTCATGGTAAATGGGAGTCAACAAATACATGTTGAGTAGCTTATATTTTAAGAGTGTGTAGCGCGCCACATTTATAAGGGAGATGCTACAAGGCATTTAGGAATGGTTCACTTTCTTGGTATTCTATTTTCAAGCATGGAGCCCAGTCCTTGAATCTTCTCTAATCCTTGTTTTTTAGACTTTGAAATCATGCCTCATAGATATGGAATACAAGAAAATTCTTTTATCCCATCGGGTGTAATGTTTAAAGGATGCATACTACTTCTGGGTTCATCTTCGATCTCATGGTCTTATTCCTGATAGCTCTGGAGTTCTACTAGTTTCTACTAGTCATCCTCAAGGTGAGGTGTCTAATGTGGAATTCCATCAGTCTATTCATATTATTGCTTATATGGTCGCTGCTCAGGTTGAGCGAGATATGACCTGTGCTTTGCCTGCTGAGGTCAAGAAGGTTCATAAGTTTATGAAGCCACTTTTTTTGGAGTAAAGGTGGAGGAGGAACCACAGGGTTCTTTGATGAAATGGAAAAGATATTTAGGGTGATGTAGGCTACCAATATGGAAGGGGTGAACATTACAACTTATCATCCCAAAGAGGCTAATAATCAGTGGTATGAAGAGTGGGATAGGGATAGGGGTTATGTGGAAAATTAGTATTTTGGCATACTTTTTTAAGGTCTTATATATAGGTTCTTTCCCCAAGAGTTGATGAAAGTAAAGATGGAGGAGTTTGTGAACCTTAAGTAGGGGAGAATGTCAGTCAAGGAGTTGCGTCAAAGATTTACAAATTGTCAAGGTATGTTATTCATTACGTGGTTGATATGCGAGGAAGAATGAGGAAGTTCACTTCTAGGATGAATCAGGATATGATTTCGCAATGCAAGATTGCCTTGTTGATTAGAGATATGGACATCTCTAGGTTGACTATATATATATACATTAAGTGAAGAATTAAAAAAGAAACAGGCGGAGTTTAGGGATAGACAGTGTAAAAGGAACAAGTTTTTTAACCAAGCAAGTGATTAATCTCAGGGTGGTCGAGATGGAGGCAAATTGCAGAAAAAAAAGTAGGGGAGTTTTGGTTCCTACTCTTCTGCTAGTTCTCCTTACCAGGCGAGTGACAGTCATCATCAAGGTGGTGAAAATTTTTTAACACAAAGTGCCTAACCTCAGGAAGGAGGAGGCCAGTCAGTTTCTTCATGCCATTATTACCGGTTTTATGGTCATCCTCATTTGGGTTATTTTGATAAATGAAGGGACAAATGCTTCAAGTGCGATTAGGTAGGCTATCGGCTCAGGGATTGTCCTGTTAATAAGGTTACTATGGTCGCATTAAGATTTTGGTGGCTTTATCTTTTGCTCCTACACCTAGTGGTGTTGCATCTACTTCTGTTACTGCTCCTGGTTCTAGTGGTGGTCAAAACATGTTGTATGCTTTGGCATCGCAACAGGAATTTGAGACATCACTTGATTTTGTTACTGGTACATTACAACTTTTCTCTTATGGTGTATATTGTTTTCTTGATTCAGGATCCACTCCCTCCTACATGACTACTTATGTGACTATATCTTTTGGTTTTGATTCAGAATTTATTTTGAATCCCTTTTTTGTTTCATCACTAGTAGGTAACTCATTCATTACTAAGATAGTCAATAAGGGGTGTGTGGCATCTGGTGGCAGGGAAACCTTGGTGGATCTGTTTGAGTCGGGTATAGTGAATTTCAATGTCATTCTTGGTATGGATTAGTTACAATCTTTTTACGTGTCCTTGGATTGTCAGACCCATAGGGTTATATTTAGGTTCCCTGGTGAACCGGTTATACAATAGAAGTGTGGTTCTTTCGCTCCTAGTAGTATTTCTTATCTAAGAGCTAGAAAGTTAATCTCTAAAGATTGTCTTTATCACTTGGTCTGCGTTAAATATTGTAACCTAGAAGGTCTTTCTTTCAAGTCAATTCCAATGGTTAGCGAGTTTCCAAAGGTCTATCCAGATAATTTTCGTAGTGTTCCTTCGGATAGGGAAATCGAGTTTGGTATTGATAACATTCTATTCTAATCACCTCCGTGTAGCGTTACAAACCCTAAAGGAACAACAATTATATGCTAATTTCTCTAAATGTGAGTTTTGGATGAACGCTGTAACTTTCTTTGGTCATATTATTTCTATTAAAGAGAGCATGGTGGATCTGCAATAGGTTGTTGTGGTGAAGAGGAGTCCTAGACCCACAACTCCATTTGAAATTCGAAGCTTCTTAGTTTTAGTCGAATTTTATAGGAAGTTTGTGGAAATCTTTTCGTCGATAGCTGCTCTTTTGACTAAGTTTAATCAGAAAATGGTTAAGTTTGCTTGGTCAGATTCTTGTGAGTGGATTTTCAAAAAGTTGAAGGGTATGTTAACTTTGGCTCCAATTCTGACCTTACGGAAAGGCAATGATGGGTTTGTTGTTTATTGTGATGAATCTCGGGTAGGTATTTGTTGTTTGTTGATACAGCAAGGGAAGGTAATTGCCTACGCTTCCAGGAATTTTAAGGTACATGAGTGGAATTATCCTACTCATAATTTGGAGTTGCTGGTTGTTGTGCTTGTTTATAAAATATGGCGGCATTATTTGTATATTGTTCACGTGGATATTTTTTCTGATCATAAGAGTCTACAGTAAGTGTTCATTCAGAAGGAGCTTAATCTCAAGTAGAGGAGATGGCTTAAGCTTTCCAAGGACTATGATATGAGAATTCACTACCACCCAAGTAATGCTAGCATGGTTGTTGATTCTCTTAGCATGTTAGCCATGTTATATTTGGCTCATATGGAGGAAAGAAAATAGGAATTGGTGAAGGATATTCACTGCTTGTCTAATCATGGAGTTCGCCTCTTGGACTCCAAGGATGGTGGTATGGTGGTGCAAAAAGTGGTTTGATCTTCTCTTGGTGTAGATATTAAGGAGAAGCAAGTGCGAAATCCTATCTTGAAGAAAATCAAGAGTGACGTTGGTAGGCAAAAGTTTGTGGTGGTTCAGATCAGTGGTGATGTTACTTTATGGTACCAAGGTAGGTTGTGTGTTCCCGATATCAACGATTAGTGAGAAAGGATTTTGGTTGAGGCGCATAAGTCACTCTATATTGTTCATCCTTGCTCCACTAAGATGAATCATGATCTCAAGGAGATCTATTTGTGGAATATCATGAGGGGGGGTGTGGCTGATTTTGTGGCCAAAAGCATGGTGTGTCAACTAGTTAAGGTTGAGCACATGAGGCTAGGAGGGTTGTATCAAGAAATTGATTTGCCCGAGTGGAAATGAAAACTGATACAATATGGACTTCGTTACCAGTTTTCCTTAGTCTCATAATTAATATGATTCGATTTAGGTCATCATGGATAGGATGGCTAAGTTTGTGCACCTCAAAATTAGTATGATTAGATTTGGGACATTACGGATAGGATGACAAAGACTACACACTTTTTGACAGTGGGCTACCTTTTTGGTGGAGCATTATACAAAGATGTATCTTCAGGAGATTGTTAATCTGCATGGGGTGTCTGTTTCAATTATTTCTAATAGTGGTACATAGTTTACATCTCACTTCTGGAGATACTTTAGATAGGGTTAGGGACTATAGATACCAATTCGCCCAAATTCGAAACTCGATTGAGAAGTTAGAGAATTTTTATTTTGACAATGTTTTAACTGGACTCTCAACGCATCGTAGAGAAGGTAAAAATAGCAATCTTAAATTCTAGTGGACCTCCGCAATATTGGCACACCACGGCGTGGTCCATTTTCCCATTTGTCAATTTTTAGTGAGCCACTGCGATAGTGGCGCCTCGTGGTGGCCACCCAATTTGGAAAAATATCACATTTTTAGTTCCATTTAAAAGTTTAAAGGGGGTCAAGGTCCCAATCCATCCAAAATACAAGATTTAACACATTCCAAGGCACTTTAAGCTTATTTCATCTGCTCTCTCTCAAAACAAAACCCTAGAACATCAAACTTTCTCCCCAAGAAACCCAAATTCCTTCATTAATTCTCCAAGGAAACTTAAGATTAAGGATTCCCAATACCAGAACTCCAAGAATTCATCTCCAAAAGCACAATAGGAATCCAAGATTCAAACTTTTCATCTAAGATCATCAATTAAGGTATGTGGGGGTTTTTAACATGGACAAGCCTTTCTTCCTTGTGCCTATAATTTATTTTAAATTCAAATTTACTGAATTTTACATGATTTCCCATGAAATTCAAGTTAATTTTTACACCCATCGTTGTTATATTCAAGTTTATGATAATTCCAATGATTTAAAAGTTGAATTCCATGATTACGTTCATATTTTCAAGCATATTGCTGAAATTTCCAGATTGTATGATGAATTATAAATGTTTATATTACCAAGCATGAATTTTAAGATGTCATAAAATGAGATTGACTCATGGGTTATTTATCCAAAGATTTAGTATTATTACTTCAAGAAAGATGATGCTTTAGGCATATTATGAGTAGATTACTTATAGTTTTTCAGTAAAGCTTTGATCTTTTGATCATTGGTTTAGCTTTGGAATCCACTACAGATTGTTATAGCTACAGAAGTCAGAACAACTTTGTTTACAAATTTATTTAGATAAATGCATAGTTGATTTTTGTATAAATCCTTATGCTAGTTTTAAAAAGTGTATTTCAAATAGTTTGAGCATAAAAATTTAACAGGGAGGATTATTTAGCACCGAGCAGGAAGTGTCGGATTACTGTACCCTATCTTCCACAGAACTACGAGCCAATGTAGGTACTGATTAAGATTATTTCCATTTCTATATAGATGACAGATTAAGATTATGATCGATCACCTAGATTAGGTTATACTCCCTGGCAAGAGTATGACACCTCTCCCCAACATGAGGTTTCTTCCTTAGGAGGTCAAGACATTGGACTCCATGTAGCTGACATGGTTTTTGTCGGTTAAGAGAACCTCCCTATTAGCTAAAAGAAAAGAATAACAGAAAATCTTTCATAAAACTAAGAGTAAAGGCTCACAGTTTTATTAAGATTATATTTTACAAAATGATATGAGGTATATATTTCATCTTTCAGATTATAGACATAGAAGTGAGTCCTTTATATAGTTAGACAATATGATTTAATGATAGAATACAAGTGCAGATTTTTAGAACTACATGTTATGACTCACTAGATTTATAGACTAAGATTTTCTTCTTATTACTTTAGATTTCAGTATTTCAGGTATTTCAGCTTTTGTGAGTCATTTACATTTAGCATGCATTATTTTATAAATGATAATTATGAGATGATGTTTTACTTATGCATTTAACTCCCATATACTCAGTACATCCTCAAAGTACTGATCCACATATACATCTAAGTGCTACATTGTCTCATAATGTAGGTACAAGTTATAGTATATACAGACAGAATCAGACATTTGTAGATTCCAGCCAGCAGATGATGAGTCCTCCTACTTTGGGCACTTTAGTTAGATGTTATTTATGTACTTTACTTTCTTATTCATATGTATTGATTAGTGGTAGTTGGATTCATTTCCTAGCTATCTATAGTCAGTATAGTAGAGGCTTCACAGATGTCAGTTATATAAATTTCAGTACTATTTTCAAGTTGTATCAGAATGTAAATGATATCAGTATTGTATTTTCACAGATTTCATCATTTTTATGTTTCTACACAGTAAATTCAACACTTTATACATATTTAATCAGTTGCTTAACATTATGCCAATTCATGGGTTAGCTTGGGATCACTTGTGGTCATAAGCACTGTGTGACGTCTCCGGACAGATTTTTGGGGTGTTACATGAACCTTCTTCAGGTGTTCCTTTGGAAGGACAGGGTATTACAAATTCCTTATCTTATTAAAAAGTCCTAATTGAAATCTATGATAGGTAGGTTCGTTGGTTAAGGACTAAGGAACCATAAGGTGGAAGAAGCTACATAGGAGTTGAAGAAGACATGAAGCCCAAATATCCGCATTTGTTTCTGCTTCTGGGATTCGTGCGGAAGGTTTGTGTCTTAAACACATGTTTATTTTCTGAGGTTATGAGAGGACATATTAATATATTTGACTCTTTGTTTTCAATCCTTGTAAATATTGGAAATATATTTAATAATGCAAATGACTTGTGCATGTGGTTACCCCTACCTTGTCCGTCAATCATGGATGAATGTTCCTAGTGGGGGAGACTGAAACACCCTGGATTCTAGACCTTTGAAAATTGTGTGAAAATCTAGTCTCCTGACCCAATATGACTTATGGGTATGAGTCGTATATTAGGGTATGGATGGTAAGGTCCAATCGTATGTTGACCAGTGTTGGTTTGTGGGATGGATTTTTCTTATTTGAATGGATACAACTTTGGAGTACTTGTCATATTGGTTGGTATGGATCATTTTGTTCCTTAACTGAATCTTAGACTTTGTTACTTGGGTTAGATATGAGTACGAGTGGCTTACCATGAGATGTAAAAAAAGGTATGAGTCGTACCCAGGACTCGTATGGTGGATAGTGTCTAAATTATTCTTGGGTTTAATCTTCTAGGGATACAGATAAAGGGTACAGATCTTATGCTTTGGATACAACATGGTTTGATGAGTCAGATGCTAGATAGTATGGGTCCTAAGGCTGAGGCTAGGATACGAGTGAAGGGTACCACTCGTATTGGAAGGTACAACTCATAATGGTCATTCGTACCCTTGTGATGGGATTTTGTGCAACTTAGGTCGGGGTATTCCGGATATTTCCCCTCTTATCCTTTTAAGGTCCCATAACTTCTAAACTACTTAGGAGGTTATTTACCCTATAATTCAATTCATTAACCCGTAGAAGATCTATTTAAAAACTTAATAATTCTCTCAAAAGTTTTTGGGCAAGGGAAGTTAGTGTTTCAACTAGAGGATTGATTTGGTTCTTGTCCTGGTAATTTCATTCCATCATCATCTTGGTTTAAGGAATTTTATTTTCCCCCACTGTTAATTCTAACTAGAAGCATGTCTCTTATGAATGTTTTCATGACTTCATTGATGGTATGATTTTGGTTTTCAAATATGATTTGGGGGGTTTTGATATTAAATGTTTATTATGGTTTACCATGGTTTTAATTATGTTGCATATTAATTAATGGTGGTTTTGGATAATTGGATTGTATGGGAATGTCTTAATGGTAATTGGAATTGGTTTTGGTTTATATTATACCCCCAATGTATTTGATAAAATACCTATAATATTCTTTCATTGCACTGATTATTTTTAATGGAACTCTTGCTTATTTCATAACATGGTAAAGGAATTATGCATAGTTTAAATGGCTTGAAAAGGTAAATTGTTAAATGGTTATGGTTGTGGGGTACATTTAATCCACCCAGTCTTTTAATATGGTAAATGGAAGGGCACTTGGAAGTCCCCTTAAACCTATATGTGGTTGTCTATATATAGTACTTGCAAGTATGGTCGGAATGATGATACCATCACTAAATGGCCTTGGTTAATAAATGGTAAGTAGATTGGTTGGTTGTTTTGCAATGGTTTTAATTGGGTAATAATGGTGGGATATGTAGCAAATCCATGGAAGGTGGAGGTCCAAAAATGGAAATTCATTATTGATGATGTGAGGTTAATCTTGGTGACCGTGTGCATGATGTCACACTATATTTTGGGGGAAGTACTAGTCATCCTTGTTTTTCTTCCTTGGTTTTGTGGAATCATGCACTGGGCTCTTTTAGCTGGGGGAGCTAACCTATATGGCCCGTGGGTTGTTTAGGATGGTAAAGCTACACAACCTAGGTAAAGGTTTTAAAAGCATGCTAAACCCTCTCTCCTTTCCAAGTATGGTTATATATTTATATATATATAGTCATGCACATATTTATGGTTTGACTTTGTTTTATAAATGGTATTATTTTATCCTTATCCTGAGATTATGCTAGCTTTCACCCACTAATCTATTAGTGGATGTATACCCACGCTATGCCGGAACCAACCGTTCTACTCTTCCTACATAGTTCATGACTTGGCGATCCGCATTTGGACTAAAGTTGTGAGCTTTCATCCTTTTGGAATGCTCCATTTCCTGTTATGGATATTTCTAAACACTTTGATTTTATTTTGGATATTAGTTTTGGCCATGGTTCGGAGGATGTCCCAACTAGATTTTATTACTCTTTTGGTTAGAGGATTTGTGGTACTTCGATGGGTTGGAATGGGTGGGATCGGTATGGGCGTCAGCCTTAGGATTGGTATTGGTATTGAGGTTGGCATCATCAGACATAATTTCTCACTGGTCCATCATATTTCATTTTGGGATTAATTATATTATGTTTTGGAACATCTTTTGTTATGGCCTAGTTTATGGCCCTTGTTTCGGTATCGGTTTTGTATGGTTGGTTTATTGGCATTTGATGGTTGGTCTCGGTTGGGTCGGTCATGGTTGTGATCATATCCTAGAGTCTTTATGTGAGCCATTGCTCTATCTTTCTACATGCTTAATATTAAGTTAACTCAGGGCAGGTGACTGGAGGTTGGGTTGGGTAATAGGGTGGTCTTCGGTCATGGTCATACTTGGGATGCTCATTACGATAAGGTCCCTGGTCGGGTCATATCCATAACACTAACATCATTAGAAAATGCCTCGGAGTCCTGGCGGGATTCAAGATCATATAAGACATATCGTCCAGTATCAGTACCAGAAGCAGAAGTAGCACCTTTTTTTGCAGGACCTGATGAAAAGTACAGGAACCTTATGGGCCCCAAAAACAACCCTAGAAGGACAATCAGGTTGCATATGGACAACCTGACAATAAATAAAACATAGGTTCCTCTCATTCTAGCATTAGCCATGGTGCGACTAACCGCAAAATCTGCAAGAAGGATATGATAGAGCGGACTGAGCCCCACCAGCCTAAGATTGGGAACACTGTTCCCTGTACCCTTCATCATGCTAAGAAAAACGATCACCTGATGGCTTTAGATAAGGAGTACTAGACATAGAGAGAGATCAAGAACCCCCCCCCCCACTTTTTCTTAAGCTACATTCCCCATCTTTACGAATCTTCTACTGGCCTCTACCTTGATAAGAAAATCTAAATTATGTGCTCTGCCTCTCACCAATCTCAGCCTACTTCTTCTTTTCCTCGTCAACCTGCTTTATATACACCATAAGATGAGAAATATCTATATCCATGTTCAAAAAGGAAGTCTTACTCTAAAGAATAAACTCATAGGACACCCTAGAAAAAAATTTATGCATTCTCGCTCTCATCCTAGATACAAACTAAGGATCATACCTAGAAAACTGATTGAATTTAAAGGCATACTCCTTGACAAACATCCTACCTTGTTTCAGATTCACAAATTCCTCCACTTTTTCCTCCCTTAACTTGTAAGGAAAGAAGCGGTCCAAAAAGAAGAGTCAGCATCACCTCCCAGAGATTGTTCCCACTCTTTGTATGACTGGTATACCACATCCTTCAATTGGTAGGCAACAAATGCTTCAACTTCAATATGAGAAGCATGCATAATTTGAAAGATCTGCTCCATCTCATTAATAAAATCTTGAGGATCCATATCAACCTTAACATTAGTAAAAGAGGGAGGACTCAAACTTATGAATTGACCAACCTTAGTAGCCTCAAAAGATGGAGTACTATGCTAGAACTGAGAAGATTCTAGCTGATCCAACATATGAATAGATTGACAAGACTCAATGTTTATTACATTAGACTGAGGAGCTCAAAGAGGGCTAGATGGAACTTGTGGAACTCTAAGAGAGAAATTCAAAACTGGATCCCTTGACTATGTCTAAATCCCATAAGAAGGGCGTGTTCCATCAACATTGTTCCCAAGTGGAACAGAGGAGTTTCCATGAGCTTAAGATTATCTGGGAGATATGATCTAAAAAATTCAAGAAATGGAATTAGAGTATATCCAAGACCTTAGCTCTATAGCTCTAAGTAAGACAACAAGGAAGGAGAAACATTTGTAAATGTCTCATAGCCTCTCTCTTCCAAGTGTGGTGCACTACACACCCATAAAAAAGACTATACTTTTAATGGCTTTGTGTACACCCAATTGACCATAAACCTGGCTATGATACCTTGTCAAAAATAGATCCAGGGCCTATCTATGAAGGGTATCCTAAGTGTCACTTGGACCGGAGATCACCCCTTCCACCTAAACCAGTCAACACAAAAACATCAAGTGTCAAATGAATTCAAAACATATAACAATATAGTGTAAGCTAACACTTCTATCACTTCATGAAATGTCTAAGCCAATTATCGATAATCAGACAATTGTCCATCACAGAGCCAATCCACATAAACAACACACCCAAGTCCACAGTAATACAATAAATCCTCTATAAACCAAAGTAAATAAAATATTGAGATATGCCATCGATAATAGCCAAAAATTTAGTCTAAATAGATTCTATGACATAAGTAATAAAGACCATGAAATAAATCCTTCAGAAGTATGGAAGCTCACCACTTCAATATCAACTCATAAACTAAATTGAGCACTTGATCACTGTACAGGAAAAGTGAAGAAGTTTTGAAACCTGCACCGCATGGGAATACATAGTTAGAAAATGGTTAGAATTTCAAGCACTAGCATATAACTTTGGGATAGAGAAATAAAGTAATGCAATCATTCAAAACCAAGTCAAATAACTATATGCAATCACATATACATATATATATGTGGTGTTGGGATAAAAGCCCAGGTTTAGCATTCTTTTTAAACCTTTACATAGGCTATGTAGCATAACTGTCATATAATAGGGCACCCATGAGACAAATGAGCCCAAATCTCCCCTAGTTAGAAGGGCCCCAGTGTGTGTAGCCAAATGAACCAGAGAATATCCATAACTATATATGCCTTTATGGGGGAATCAAACCTCCCAACATATTAGAGGTGACTTAAGAACCAATGTATATGATATAGTAGATACGAACATCCCATTCATATATCT
The DNA here is from genome assembly GCF_002878395.1 of Capsicum annuum. Taxonomy (NCBI): domain Eukaryota; kingdom Viridiplantae; phylum Streptophyta; class Magnoliopsida; order Solanales; family Solanaceae; genus Capsicum; species Capsicum annuum. The sequence goes on from NC_061117.1 coordinate 159,403,157, forward strand.
ATTTATGATACTTAAACCTCCCGGTCATATAGACACCGACATCTACTAGCACAATTTATAGTGTTAGTCCCTTGGACTCCCCTTTCATGGCCTGTCTACACATCACTCATTAAATCCAAATTAAAATATTTATTTCACATACCCAAACATTAATCCAATTACTTACCAAAGTCATCCCATTGGTATGGTCATACCAACCCCACTTGCAAGCGTACAACATGTTTTAACCGTTACTAATAAACATGGACATCAATTCAATTCAACCTTTAGGGACTCAAACCCATTTAGTATTTCAAATAAATTTATAACCGACAAGGCCTTCAAAAACCATTTACCAATCATTCATATTAGTAAGTCAATTCCTTAGTTCAAAACACAATTCAACATATGAGAAGATCATTCTCATAGGCATTTTCACAAACAAGTAGAGGGCATACCATTATTTACGATAAAATCCAAGAAATTTAGGGTTAAACATGACCCATATTATGAACCATAATTCCCATGAATCAACATATGAAAAATTATTATAAAAACATATATAATCATAATTCAAATAATGAGAAAGTAATACCACAATCAACATTTATTCAAACACTCAACCTTGGTTTTTAAAACTACTTTTAATGACTCATGAACAATGACTAAAATACACATTTTTTGTGAACTAAAAATAAAGGAAGAGTCACATGCTTGACCTATGAAGATTCATAGAGAGAATTAGATCTTTCAGCCTCTAGTTGAGCACCTTGAATAAAACCTAGCCCAATCTTTCTTGATAAGTTTTTGAGAGAGTTTTGGGAGTGTTTTAATAATGAAAAGTGTAGAATGAATTCCCAATTTATGTTATAATACATATGGTCTTATGGTCATACATAGGGAAATATCAAAAATACCCTTAAGTTAAAAACTATAAAATCCTATTGGTGGATACGAGATGACCCTCCAACTTATCACCATATCATACGAGTGGTACTATCAAGTTGTTACTAGAATTGAAAGTTGGACACCATACTGTGTAAAACTTATGACTCCCTTTCCCCACTCATCACTATACCATGTGATTGGTAAGGTCTAGTTGTATCCTAGGTAGAACATCAAGGACTAGACAATGGACAACATATGATTAGACCCTATCCTTTCATCATATAACCTTAAAACACATATGGAGTTTATCGTATCTAGGAAAGAACTTGGCCAACAACACACTGACCAATATATGACTATGGTCCCTATACTCTTCACTATACCATATGAATTTTTGTCTGAGTCATATGATGAACAAAAAGTTTAAAGCTCAAGAAATTTGAAAGGGCCAACGTTCGAGGTATTTTACTGGATATTTGGGTTTAGACTCCATTTTAGTTTACATGTTGTGTATGTCTGCATTATCTTTTAAGCTCATTCAGCAATTTGCTACTGTGTACCATATGTTTGGTACTCATACAGTACTTCTGTAGCCTGCAAAACATTGTACAGGTTATCACTGATGTTGTGTGTGTCATTCATATAAGCCATGATAGACATAGAGTGAGCTCTTAATGATTGGAGTATTACTTTCCTCCCTCTTATGTACTATTTTAGTCTCTATATTGTATTTAGAAATAGTCGTATCTATATAATCATTTAGTAGCTCATTTGTATCCTTCTTATGTTAGAAGCTCTTGTACTGATTCCACCAAGTTTTGGAATTGTCTTATGTATGTTAGTGTTTTATTACATCTATTTTGCATTCTTCCCTTTATTATTTTTGTAGTCTGTTACTATAAGTTCTGGACTATGGAATTGGATTGCTTACTGGTGGGTAAAAGTATGCACCATCTTGTTTCCTTCTAAGACAATACATCTTAGTTTGAAATACGTATAGCAATATGTCCAGTCATATATTAGGCTTCAACCATAATACGTTCCAATTTGAAACTCTTATATTAATACATCGCATAATTTATTTTTATCCTAGTACCATATTTCCTAGATCTAGATCCTTTATCTTCTCACATTTTAGTAAGAACACATCCTATTTAGTATCATAATTTTTATCCTTGCATCACTATTAACATTAACCTAGCTGGTAGCTTTATCCAAAGAACTCACAAGATTTTTCTAGTTCAATCTAGGAAAATTTTTCATTCATTTTATTCTTCTTTGATAACTTTGAAAGCATCAATGATGGCTCATATATTAGATTATAAAGAGTGGGATCTAAGTCTGATCGGAGAAACAAAGCTTATGATACCATATCTTAAGGCTCATCCTTCTAACTTAAATTAACATACATACTTGAGAATGATCATAGTGTGTCAAGAGAGCATTAAGACTAGTGTAAAGTTAACACATAGAGCATGTCAAAAATTAAGACAAGATTTTTGTTGACATAATAAATATAAATCTGGCAACTCATGGAACTCAAAGATATGCAGTTCATTAAATAATTTTCCATTTTATGTAATAGTTGATAGTAAGTAGGAACAAACAACAATAGAAAATAACAATAATATGGACTAAGGTTGTAGGTCATGTTTTACTATTTTGCATATTTTTACACTTAGAGCTTTCCTTTAGCTACACTAAGTCATTTCTGACTTAATGGGATTGTTAGTTCAAATTTAAGGAAGTACATTTAGTTTATGTTAATTACTCTATTTTAAGTTTTTAAAGTTAAGAAATAGGTTTTTGGCCAATAGTTAAATTTAATGGAATAAGATGAGAATTTACATAATTTTATTAGCTTTGAAATATGGATTTTATGATAGGGGACCTTTTTCTCTGGGTATTGAGGCTTTCAAGCTTTTTCTGGGCCATTGGTTGGAATTTGGTGAAAATGGAATAAGAGGTACGGGGCCTATATTTTATAAATATGTCCATAGTTGGGATTTTGATGGTTTCTTAGATTTTAGAATGCTATTTCTAGTTGGATAACAAATTTTTACCCTGCATGAGATTCCAAATAAATCTCGACCAACCGATTATAGTATTTTTTTGACATAGCAAGAATCTAGTGTAAATCATCTGGTGTAGCCACCTTAATGTCACTTTTTATCGCCAAAGTGACCCCTTTGCTACTTTAGCGGGTCTATTTGAGCAACTAGAGAGTTGCTTTAGCTGGAGTTGTCTAATATGGCAAGGATCACTTTAGCAGTTAAATGTCTGCCTACGTGATGTGTGAGCAATTTCTAACACATTTAAGACCATTAACTAAAAATAATTGCGAAGTCTTAAACAACTTTTGTCGTTTTTTATTTGTTTATGTCTGATTTTATAGTTTAAGCTGATGGGATGGAGAACCAATAAGAATGGAAGCAAAGAATTTGAAATCTGGAGGAATCTAAAAGGAAGTGTGGCTGACAACATATGTGTAAGTCGTCAGCCCTGTGATAGGCTATCACAGTTATCATCAGACTTAAGCATGAGTTGAAGCTTGTGATGACATCTAGTGATATGATGCCAAAAGTGTGATACGCCGTCATGAATGTCATCATCCTTAACCATAGAATGGGAGTTGAAGAGAAGTTGTGACAACATTTTATGATAAGGCGTCAAGATGGTGATAAGGCGTGAGAAGAACCGTTAGACTTAGGAGGAACTTGGAAGATGATATGAAGGTTTGACGACATTGGTGATAAGCTGTCAAAATCTTGTTACGTCATCATCGTTATCATCAGCCTTAGACACCAATAGACAAAAGTGCAGAGGAGATAACGACATCCGTGATAAGCAGTTAGACTCCTGATTTACTGTCACGGATGTCATCGTCTATTCTGAGAAAAAGCTGCAACTTTAATTTTATTTCCTTATTTCGGTTGAACTATTTAAAGCTTTGTTATAAGGTTTTCTATATTTATTAATCATCATATTATTCTAAAGAGAGTTCGATACTTTGAGTCTTGGAGAATATTTTCCAATTTTTCTTTCTCTATCTTTTTGGGTTCGAACAATACAACTTTTTTGGGGATTTTCCTTTGTGATATAATCTACGATTTGCTAATTATTATTCATCTTTGTAAGTTAATGTTCTAAATTATGAATTCAATTATGTTTTTCATTCTTTGCATCATAAGTGGCTAAACATTTTTAACCTGAATTATGGGATCTAGGGTTAGGTCATGATGAGGTGCTAAATACTCAAGATTTAATAGGTTTTAGGATTTCTTGATAATTCTGAGATTTTAATTAACGTCTGTTAGTTGCAAATAGTAGACACCCCTACTTTGATTTTCTTGGGAAAGAAATCATATACAGTAGGAAGTGAATTATCAGCAGGGACTCAGAAATACTTCATCTAGCAATCAATGTTGTAACAAGGTTGGTTAACCTGAGGATAAAAGTTGATCGAGCAAAGGTGGAAGTTATTGAGAAACTACCACCTCCCATTTCAGTAAAAGGAGTGCGTAGTTTTCTTGGACATTCTGGCTTTTATCGAAGATTTAAAAAAACTTCTCAAAGATTACAAATCCACTTTGCAAACTTTTGGAGGAGGTTAAAGTTTCCTTCGATGACGAGTACTTGAAGGCATTTGAATGCCTTAAAAAGAAGCTGATTGAGGCTCCTATTATTATGGCACCTGACTGGATAAAACCATTTGAGATCATGTATGATGCAAGCAGTGTTGCCCTTAGAGATGTATTAGGGCAAAAGAGGGACAAACTATTCCATCCGACATATTACACAAGCAAACCACTGAATGAAACACAAAAGAATTACACCATCACTGAACAGGAACTTCTGGCTTTAGTGTATTCTTTAGAGAAGTTTAGAGCTTATCTGCTTGGGAGCAAAGTAGTGGTCCACACCGACCATGCTTCCTTAAGGAATTTAATGGCTAAGAAGGATGCTAAACCAAGGCTGATCAGATGGGTATTGTTGCTTTAAGAATTTGACTTTGAGGTCAAGGATAGGAAAGGTTGTGAAAACTAGGCTGTAGATCATCTGTCTAGAATGGAAGGTGAATATGAAAGTAGTGATGAAATGAAAATAAATGATGCATTCCCTGATGATGAAATTCTGGCTACCGCTATGGAAAAATTGCCTTGGTATACGGATTATGCAAATTATGTTATGAGTGAGGTCATCCTTGAAAACCTTTCTTTCCATCAAAGGAAGAAGTTCTTTCATGATGTGACACATTACTTTTGGGATGAGCCGTATCTTTTTCAGTTATGTGTAGACAATATTATAAGGAGGTCTGTGCTAAAAGTCGATTTATTATGCATATTGGAAGTATGCCATGCTTCCCTAGTCAGGGGTCACCACGTAGGTGATCGTACAGCTAGGAAGGTGTTGCTGAGTGGATATTATTGGTGAAAATTGTTCAAGGATGCCCAGAAGTCTGTGCTAAAATATTACCAATGCCAGAGCCAGGGGTTAATCTCTAAAAGACATGAGATGCCCTTGGCTAAGATGCTTGAAGTGGAATTATTTGAGTTATGGGGCATTGATTTCATGGGTCCTTTTGTGAGCTCTTATGGGATGAAGTATATTTTAGTTGTTATTGACTACATCTAAAAATAGGTCAAAGTTGTAGCCTTATCTGATAATAAAGTGAAAAGGGTTGTTGCTTTTCTCAAGAAGAACATCTTCTCTCTCTTTGAAGTACCACGTACTATTATAACTGATGCACGATCTCATTTTTGCAACAAAATATTTTGAGAAGCTTTGCCAAAATATAGAGTGAAACAACATAGAGTGTCTACTCCATACCATCCACAAACTAGTGGGCAAGTGGAGGTATCAAATCATGAGATTAAAGCCATCCTAGGCAAAACAGTGAATGCTAGTTGGAAAGATTGGTCTAGAAAGCTTGATGATGCCTTGTGGGCATATCAGACTGCTTTCAAGACACCTATTATCATGTCACCATTTCAGCTGGTCTATGGAAAAGCTTGCCATCTACCAATAGAACTAGAGCACAAGGCCTTATGGGCACTCAAAAGGTTAAATCTAAATTGGAAGGAAGCAACAGAGCTAAGACTAGGGCAATTGAATGAGATGGATGAATTCCATCTCAGGGACTATGAATATGTAGATCTGTATAAAGAAAAGATGAAAAAGTACCATGATTAGAGAAAAGAGAAACGAGAATTCCAAAAGGCTAACTTGGTGCTTCTGTTCAATTCCAGGCTCAAATTATTCCCAGGTAAGCTGAAATCTAAGTGGTCAGGCCCTTTTAAAGTTAGTCAAGTCCACTCATCTAGAGTAGTGGAAAACAAAAACGAAGACGGTAGTACCTTCAAGGTAAATGGGCAATGTGTCAAGCTTTACATTAGCCCAGAAGAATTAGTGAAAAGTATCACCATTATCTGTCTTGATAAAGTCTAAAGAAATCGAGATACCTAAGTCGTGCCGTGATGTTAAATTAGATGTTATATGGGAGGCAACACATGAACCTTGACACTGATCCATTCCAGGTATACTCTAACCCTTAGTTTAGTTTTTCTTTGATTTTGAGTTGAAGGTGTAGGGTAGTCTGTTGTTGTAGCATATTTTATGGTAACTAGGAGAAATACAAGTACAGAAAGAAGTTGACATATTTTTGATTAATTTTTAAACACATCTCCAATATTTTGTTTGCAAAGACTGTGTGAATTATATTTACTTTTGACCATTGTGAATCTTGTTGTTGCATTAGTTCTAGCTGCTTGATGATTATTGCTGAACAATTGCATAAACTAGATAAGTGGTGGCCTGCGATATATTTGTATGCCATATGTGTGTGAGCAACTACTTAATTACTCGTGTATGCTAAAGCCAGAACTTGCCTAGTTAGTCTTACATGGTTAAAGGATAGGGGTTAGGAAAGGATCATGGGCCATTTTGTTGATTAATAGACTTTTAGCCTAAATAGCCTTCCCTATGTGTATCATATTCGTTGATCCCTGTATTGAGCCTTATTAGCCTATTTCATTCATATGACACCTTTCACCTTCCCATTTATACTATAATGAACCTGTTTTAGCCCTGGTCCCCCTTCAACACTGTGCACCTTGGCCTAGGCAAATAGCCTAAGTTAAGGGTGGCTATCATAGGGGTACATGGTGTGAGATAAGTATGAAGAAGGGTAGAACAAAGAAAAAAGAATAAAATTTTGGTGTTATTAAGAAAAGGAGAGAGGCACCCAACTTTAATATGTGCGATCAATAGAAAAGAAAATAAAAAAGAGGTGAATAAGTGAGAACCAAGAGGGTAGTGTAGTATCAAGGAGGTATAGTCACTCTTAATGTCCTTGAATATCATACCAGCCCCAGCCTACATTATAAGTCTAAAAGAAGTCCTATAGTGATTCTTGCTGGCCTATCTGAAGGTCTTTGTAAAGAAAATAAGGGCAAGCCTATGGTACTTGCCATATACTGATTTGAATTTCATTTCTACAGTGAGAGTCTTTTGATGATCCCCACGTTTAAATTTTTGGTTTATCATGTGCAAGGAGGGGGATTTTTTTATTGTGAGGGCACAATGGTATTATTGTTAGCTGCTTGCTTGTTTAGATAGTGCAGGATTGCTATATGAATGGTTGCTGTAGCAAAGATTGATGCCATCACTTGAGTCCTTTGTGTTACATTATTATTCTTCAATGATATACACAGTTGGTTTTAATTGGATTGACCTTGGAGGTGATAACTGTGTTTTGAGCTTAAAAGATAAAATCAACTGCTGAATGTGCTATGTATTCTCTTAGTTGGGCTGAGTTGCTTGAGGACAAGTAATTGTTTTAAGTTTAGGGTGTTGATGTGTGAGCAATTTCTAACACATTTAGAACCTTTAACCAAGACTAATTGCTAAGTCTTAAGCAACTTTTGTCGTTTTTGATTTGTTTATTTATGATTTTACAGTTTAAGCTGATGGGATGGAGAACCAACAAGAATGGAAGAAAAGAAGTTGAAATCTGGAGGAATCTGAAGAGAAGTGTGGTTGACGACATCTGTGATAAGTCGTTAGCCCTATGATAGGCTATCACAGTTGTCATCACACTTAAGCATAAGTTGAAGCCTGTGATGGCATCTGGTGATATGACGTTAAAAGTGTGATACGCCATCATAAATGTCAGCATCCTTAACCAGAGAATTAGAGTTGAAGAGAAGTTGTGACAACATTTTGTGATAAGACGTCAAGATAGTGATAAGGCGTCAGGAGCACCATTAGACTTAGGCAGAACTTGGAAGCTGAGATGAAATTTTGACGACATTGGTGACAAGCCGTTGAACTCTTGATACATGTCATCATCGTCATCAGCCTCAAAAAGTAGAAGCCAAAAGTACTGAGGAGCTGACGACTTTCGTGATAAGCCATCAGACTCCTGATAAGCTGTCACGGATGTCGTCGTCTATTCTGAGAAAAAGCTGTAACTTTAATTTTATTTCCTTATTTAGGTTGAACTATTTAAAGCTTTGTTTTAGGGTTTCCTAGATTTATTCATCATCATAATTATTCTAAAGAAAGTTTGATACTTTTACTCTTGGAGAATATTTTCTGATTTTTCTTTCTCTATCTTTTTGGGTTCAAACAATACAACTATTTTGGGGATTTTCCTTTGTGATTTAATCTATAATTCACTTATTATTACTTATCTCTGTAAGTTAATCTTCTCAATTATGAATTCAATTATGTGTTTCGTTCTTTGCATCATCAGTGGTAAACACTCTTAACCTGAATTATGGGATCTAAGGTTAGGTCATAATGAGGTGCTAAATAGTCAAGATTTAATAAGTGTTATGATTTCTTGATAATTCTAAGATTTTAATTAATGACTGTTGATTGCAAACAGTAGACACCCCTACTTTAATTTTCTTGAGAAAGAAATTATAGACAGTAGAAAGTATTTTTAATCCCATTTCAAGTTTAGGTACCTAATTTTATTTCCTGTTACATATTTAGCCATAATATAAGATGGGGCATGTTCTATTGTTTATTTCTAGTTTGGAGTCTGGTTCATGTCTGGGCATGGTTTATTGATATGGCTAGAGGAGGAGTATATTGTTAGTTTATTTCTTGTTAAGGATTACTTTCTATTTTACATGGTATATGGTAGTATTAGTTATTGTTTGCATTCACTAGGATTATAGGGGCCCAGTTGAGTTTGTTTATTGTTGTGTGTACCTTCTAGTCTTATAGTGAAATGGTTATGTTATAGTTAGATTATTATTTATTATTTTTATGTTATTTACATTTATTTCTTGTATTTGTCTAGCTTTAGCCTTGTACCTTTATTTATGGCCCTCTTCCTTTACCTTTATCGTGCATTCACTCTTTATTATTCTTTTATTTTCAATTCACTGAACTATATTCCTATTGAGAACTATGTGTTTAGTACTCATTCTATTCTTCCTCATCTTTTACCCTAATGAAGATTCGAGTACAATTTATCATTATTAATCCCATCCTCGTGTGAAGCTATTGATTGGACTTTAGGGTGAGATTTTGGCATTCAGAGACGATCTTTCTCCTTCTATGTTGCGATTTTTGTCTTATTTTGCATCTTTTGTAAACTAACATGTATATATTGCACTTGTCTGGTACTCCTTATAACTTAGTGGCTCTTCTTCTAATTATATCGGGCACTAGGGATTTATTTTTTTGTTTTGTTCTTTCCTTACTATTTATGAATGTGCTTTATATCTTTTCCATATTAGTTGCCTTATTTATTATTTTTACATTATTCCTCTCTCTTCCACCTATTAGCCTGTTACTTGCCATCCAAATTTCAGTTATTAGTTTATTTACTAGTAGGTTATAGTAGGTGTTATCATGACTAATGAGTGGTTAATTTACCACTCATTTGCACTCAACATTCATGCACACTACCATGTTTTGAATAAATTAATGAAGGGTTAGCTCACTCCCATTGATAATTTGTGGATATTCAATGTTTGAAGTAATATTCACTTAGTCTTTCATAGATATAATCAATTGAGGTTATTGGGTATACCTTGGTTACTATTTCTATGTGTAGCTAGTTCTTCCTCGTGGTATTATGTTAATAGGGTGTTAATATGTATAGTATGTGATTATTTTGTGCATTTACTAGTTTGTGATGTTTGGTTCCACTATTACTTCAGTAAATTTGTGGGGATTTAAGGGTGAAAGCCCCAAATACACAAATGGGTTTGATGGATGAAAATCCCAAGCTATTGAAATCTCAAACCATCCTTGTAAGAGGGGTTTGGGTGAACTATAGGAACCTTTATCATCCTTAGAAGAGATATGTAGGAACTAAGGCAATAGTAGAAAATTATTAAGTGTAGTTTTCTAACTTTCACTATCTTAGACATAAGGGTGATTATGAAGTGACTATACTTAGGAGACCATCATAGAAATAGGGGTGTCTAATTGAGGTATTAGGTACTTTTGCTTACAGCACTCACTATGTACATGAAAGGGACAATGAGTGACACCCTTGAGATTTTATTGACAAACTAATATCAATTATTTCTAACCTAGCCTACCACATCACCAATGTTTAGAATTTGCATCAAGTCATCACACACCCGTGCATATGTTGCCCCTAGGAAGGCATAATCCCAAGAGTCGTGCTTAATTAATTAGGCTCTTATTGTGCGTAGCCCTGAAAAGAAAACCCCTAAAAGAAATATTAGTTGTGATATCATCCAAACCCCTATTTTTATCTTTTTGTACTCTAGGTTTTAATTTAACAAATATCCATTATTTTGGGAAAATTTGACAGCCACTCATATTGTTCCTCATGGATTTGACCCCCACTCAATAGTTGAGTAAATATATTGAAGAGCACAGCCTTGCACTTACGTTGATGTGTAAGTTGAGCGTTACAAAAAAATTATGTTGTTGTCGGGCAAAAATTTGGCAGATTAAGTTAGTTTTACATTTTAGCTCACTTGCTTAGATTCAAACTTGAAAATATTTTTTTGTGATATTCTTTTGTTTATTATGTTAGGTAGATTTCCATATTTACTTTACTTTTCTCTATGGAATCTTCCAACAAATATGACTTCTATAGTTGCAAGTCCTATCTTGAGGATCTATGTCCATATTATGATGGACCCCACTTTTAAAGAGATTGTACATATGCTCCTCGGAGAGAGATGGAATCACCATCTCGATCCTATTGGGAGTATAATTGTTCTTATCTAGTGGTCGAGATGGACATTGGAGTGATTGTCCAAATTCCCACTCCCCTTATTATGCTGACCCAAATGCTTATTCTTCTTATGAGTTTGAGAGGTTTTGTGATTATAATAAGTAAGAGTACCATACAGGGTCCAAAGATTTTAAAGCGATGCTTCAAGCTAATTTGGATCAGGTAACTACAACGGGGGAGAATGTGCAAGATATGCATCAAATCTAATGAGGCATTTGAAAGAGAAATTATCAAGATGGAGGAAATGGGAAAGGAAACAAATCTTGAAATTATTACTACCTCGCCCACTTCTCAAGAGGAGGTTAATCAAGAAGAGAAACCAAGCTATGATGATAAGATTGGTAGTAAAGAATCCTCAGTGATTTCCCAACCAACCAAAGCAAATGAGGATGAAGATTCAAAATTAAAGGAAATGGTACTTGAGTCAAAAGAAGAAGACAAAATCTTATGATGACCCTAGTTCATTTCGGGGTGAAGCTGCTACAAAGGATTAAATTCTCAATTTAGAGGAGAGACTTTCTTCAAACATCTTTTCAATATTATGCTTAGAGGATGTGATGAGAATTCACCCATCTAGGCAAATGATGGATAGTTTAAAAAGAAGTCCCATCTCTATATCTTTGAATTTGACATTTCTAAAGAGAAATTGGGAACCCCACCATCAAAGGACAAGAAACTCAAATTCCAATGCAAAATTAGTTGCCTATTGATGTTTTCAACTTGGCCTAAGGAGCCAAGCAAAACTTCGATCTAAAATTTGGTAAAAGGTTAAAGTATTTAAGTTGGAGAGATAGAATCTTTCTCGCCACTTCCTCACATCTACTATGGTCTATTTTGGAAGATCAAAATCTTCTGCCCCTCTATTGTTCAACGCATAGTGAATGAAAGATAGGGAGAAGGTTCAAATCTTCTAAGTGTAAAAACAAAAAGAAGTTGAGGAAGTATCATACCACGATGAAAAGTGGCCCATTTCCTTTTATTTACGCATAATAGAGTAGATTTTATTTTTGTTTTTTGTCATGCATGATCCATGAAAATATGGTTCAATAAGGTGTGTTGATTGAAATTGAAAAAGGGAAAGTGTGAAATTATCTTATTTTGAACTGGACAGGGGAGTACAGAGGACCTAAATTTTTGTTTGAGCTACCACGATCATGGTCTATGTCATCATAATTTTGGAGACTGTGTTTCTGAGATTGCAAAACTAGGACAACAATCATGGTCAAATCAGCTTAAATGACCATCCGATTGCCAATCTTCCTATGCACCCTTTTAAAATTTTTCTCAAATTCTCTCCAAGTTTTGACCTTGTGCTGATTTTCCAAGTATTCATTTCAATCCATTTGCATTATCTAACTTGGTAATTTATCTCAACTCCTTTATTTTTAATATTATCGAATGCGTAGAACTTGTAGTTTAGGGAAAGGATCAAAATATCAATTTAAACATAAGATCAATGCTTGTTTATGAGTATTGTGGTGGTTAGATATTGTTGAGGGTTCACACATTAACAGGGATGTCGTGAGTACCCATAATTAGGCCTAAAACTATTGAAAATAGCATTTATACTATGTGTTTGATTTAATGCCCCAATAAGTTCTATGTTTATTCATTTGAGTTTGGGGGGTATAATCCCACATTCTAAGCTTAAGTTCCTTGAACATGATGTTTATATTCCTAGTTGGAACACATATTTGCAATTAAAATCACGTGTTTTAAGTGGTGTTGCAAAACTGTCGATAATGGTCTCAGATACCACAATCGCGGTCGTGATGACTGTGATCGCTGCATTGCGTTCGTAGTCAAGGCTCTGTATTTACGATACTTTAGAGCAGTTTTCTGCATAAACTAAAAATTCTAAACAACCATTTCTCACCTATAAAACCCTTGACAATCCTACCACATGAGTTTATCTAATTAATCTAGCATGATTTTAGAGTGACAATGCTACTGATGGTCTTGATTGTATTGCTTACAGGTACTAGGTTCTAAATATGGAAGACTTTGATGACACCAGGTTCATGGCCACTGACTGCCAAAACCTCTACTATGGTTACCTGTCTAGTATAAAATTATTCCTAAAAAGGGGTATTTGCCTAGATAAAGTAGAGGAGAAGCTCTTGAGATTCCATGCAAGATTCATTGCTAACGGTTTTAAATGCTTTTCCCCAGACCCCTTCCTTGTTAATGAGCATTGGGTATATGAGCTCTACATGATCCTTAGCTTAGTCTCTCTCACAAACCCAATAATGACAATTTGGCTTATAGGGGTGAATTTTGGAGCTGAGGAAATCAATGGGATATATGGGCTCCCAAACACAGATATAGCCTAGTTTCAAGAAAAAGGATGCCAGCCAGGGACCTGGATGGCAAACATATTATGTCCCAGAAAATAAGTTCTCTGGGCCATCACCAAAAGAGATATTTCTATAAATGATTTTACAGTATAGGCCAGGCTTTGGTGAAACATCATCTGCAGTAGAGTATCGCCATGCACACAAATGACTACCATCACAGATCAATGAGATAGGATGGCGGCTTGTATCCTATCTAGCATTTCTCTAAATATGGGCAAAATTATGATCTATGAGTGGAGACGCTTTAAGAATCATAGAGGTATACTTCTTCTCTTTCCTTCTCTTATCACTGAGCTATGCAAAAGGTCAAAGGTAGAGGAATATGTTGTAGAAAATTGGGTTCACCCAGGCCCCCATATCTTCCCACTAAAATTCCAGGGCGAGGGTTCCCCTAGTCAGAGCAAGAAAATAAAGGTGGACTTGGACAAGGAAACATAGAAGGACTTAGACTCTTGTAGACCTTCTTTAGCAAACCCCTTCAATGAGATCTCAGGACAGTGTGAGTGATGAAGTAGCTCATTTTTATACTGCCTTAGGTATTGGGAAAGTCATCCACTGCTCATTAGTCATATGTAGCTTAATCGGATTATGAGATATATCGAGACGAGAAGAATAAGAAAGAAGCCACAATTGCTAGATTGGAGAGTGTGTATTAAACCTTGGCTAAATTACACAGGGTTGATAGTGATGATGAGGCCCTACTGATTAGTCAGTTGATGATGCTGGTCGTGATGGTGTAGAGTAAGTGGGAGAGATCAGCTCCTGATGTAGATTCAGGGAGGACCGTTACCTTTTACTTATACTTTATTGTGTATGCAGTGAGGAAACTACTTCTTTCTTAGTTCGGGGTGCCTTTCCTTAGATTTGTAGTTTTTGGATATTATTCTGGATGTTGTTTTATTTTGATTTTTGGATCCTACATTTTGGCACTCTAATGGAGCCTATATTTTCGTGGATTCTCATTTTGTTATATTTTTGGATTATTTGTGTTACTTTAGTTTTAGTTTTATTTTTATGATGCATAATGATCTTTACCTTATGATAGATTGAGTGACAACATTCTTATGGGTAAGGCATCGTGTTTGGGTGTTGAGTTGTAGATGCAAGGGAATTCTAAGTAGCCGTGACATCAAAGTCAAAAATGCAAGGGAAGTTTGAGTACCTGTGGAATTGTAAATTTGGGATCACATAGTGTACAAATGGAGAAATCTGAGTATTCATATGGTTTCTCCTATTGAATAAAAATGTGAGGCTTAATCTTAGGTTGTAGATATAAGTTAGCAAATGGTGTAAGGTGCAAGTGTAAAATAAACAACCCCCTTTGTCCCAACTTTTTTCAAAAATAGAGGGCATGGACATGAGCAACATTGTAACAAAAATTTTCCTCTTTTTGGGACTCTAAAATATTTGACTTTAACATATTGATAGATACTCTATGTTTGTCTCTGATACGAGGGCAAATTGAGCCTCCTTAGCTAGTTCACATGCCATGTGCGGTGAGTTTGTTTGATTAAATCTCATGTATACCTGTGTAATCTAGAACTTTCCTCATTAGTCTCTTAAGGCTAATTTTGATTGTATTTGGTTGGACAAATGATCTTAGGCTATCTTTGTGACTTTTAGAAGCCCACTTTAGCCTGAAAAGCCTACCCGTGTAGAAATGTTTTCCCTACTCACCCACTTTAAACCTTTAGCCCTTTCTTTGGCAAACTCTTTATAAATCATAAGCCATTAAATTTTATCCCTCATTTGAAACATAGCCTCCTTGAACTTAGAAATGCAACATGAGGCTAAAACCCTAAGTTGGGGGTAGTAAAGATTAAAGAAAGAAACTTTAGGACATGAAATATTAGCAAATACCTATGTGCTTAAGACAAAGAAAGGAAGTGTGTGAAATTTGCAAGAAAATTAAATGAAAGAAAATGGGTGAAACAAAGAAGCAATAGTAGGCTTGTGTAATCAAAAGAATGAAAATAAAGAAAAGTGGCCTATAGTAAAAAGATTGATCAAGTAGTGTGATGTAGATGTTCAAAGAGGGTTATAGCCATGTTGTTCCTAACTAATAGCCTACCCTAACCCGAACCTACATTACAAGATCAATAAGACCTTTGAGATCTTTAACTTCTTGCTTATCATTGTAGTAGTGATTGAAAATAGGGGCAAGCCTATGGTATAACACTTTTTACCATAGACAGTTCTAGTGAGAGAGAGAGTTTTTCACTTAAAATTCCATATTTCACACTTTGTAGCTTGGCATGTGAAATTATTTTTCTTATGAGGAAGCATGTGAACAAGTTGAGGTAGGTGATTTTGTCACCATCCAAGAAAGAGGTGAAAGGAGTATATCTTAGTGATTCAAAAGTGAGTCACTTCTCGAGTATTGATGATTGTTGCATTGTCGCTCTTTGATGTCTTTTACATCAATTGATATTGTTTTTTGTTTGAAGGGGTAAAGTAAGAATAGCTTGGCCCATGTGCAAAGAGCTACTTGTGGTGGTGGCTAAGCTTAAGGTCAATAAGAGAATTGAGGCATGAAATTTTAGCATAAATGTGTAGTGTCTCATGATGAGAGATAGTTTTTCTTTTGGACAAGAGAAGCTTTAAGTTTGGGGTGTTGATGAGTGGTGAATTTAGCACTCATTTACACTCAACATCCGGGCACAATACTATGATTTGAATGAATTAATCAGACATAGTTGTGATTGAATGCACTAATATCCACATTTTGCAGATATATAGTTAATAAGATGGAAAGATATGGATTGGAGCTAAAATGGATAAAAAGAAAGCAAGCAAGTGCATCTGAAGACCTGGAATAGACATAGCCATAGTTACTAGACCACGGTCTGAGGACCGCAATCATAGTTAGTCAACAAGGTCATTGTACTGCTATCGTGTGGCCAAGACTGCGGTCACGGTGAAGCTATTGCAATTGCGGCCAAGAAGAAAAATACAACCCAAGGGAAAAAATGTAAATGTATATAATTGATCCCATATTTAACAAAAAGAAGACTAAAACCCTAAGGAATCATAATATTGAATACCATCTTCCCCAACGCCTAGATATTGATCAGAATTTTAGCCTCCACACTTAGAGAAGGAAGTATTTTATTAATTTTTTGTGAAGAATACATTGGAATAGCCTCCAAATGAAGGGTTAGCACACTCCCATTGAAGATTTTTGGATATTCAAAGTTTGAAGTAACATTTACTTAGTCTTTCATAGGTGTAACTAATGGAGGTTATTGGGTATACCTTGCTTACTATTTCTATGTGTAGCTAGTTCTTCCTATTTGGATTATGCTAGATTAAGGTGTAAATATGCATGGGATGTGATTTGTTTGTGAATTTACTAGTTTATAATGTTTGATTCCACTATCTATTGAGTAATTTATGGCAATTTATGGGTGAAATCCCCAAATACCCAAATGGTTCGATGCATGAAAATCCCAATCTCTTGAGCGCTCAAACAATCCTTAAAAGAGGGGTTGGGTTAAATATCGAAATCTTTATCATCCTTGAAAGCTGGATGTAGGAACCAGGGCAATAGTATACAATTATTAAGTCTAGTGTACTAACTTTCACTATCATAGCAATAAAGGTGATTATGAAGTGACTATACTTAGGAGTTAATCCTTGAAATATAGGTGTCTAATTGAGGTATTGGGTGGTTTTGGTTGAAGCTTTCACTATGCACTTGAAAGGGTCAATGAGTGACACTCTTGAGATTTTTTATAAGATAGCCTCAAGGATTTCTAACCTAGCCTACCACATCACCAACGTTTAGAATTTGGATCAAGTCATCACACGCTCGTGCATTACTTGTCCCTAGGAAGGCATAATCCCATGAAACTTGCTTAATTGATTAGGCTCTAGTTGTGTGTAGCCCCGAATTAAAACTTTAAAACCCCAAAAAGAAATATTAGTTTAGATATCTTCCAAATCCCTATTTTATTTTTTTATACTCTAGGTTTGAATTAAAAAAGTATCCATTATTCAGGGAAAATTTGATAGCCACTCACATTGTTCCTCGTGGATTTAACCCCGACTTAAAAGTTTTATAAATATATTGTCGACGACTGCCGTTCACTGAAATTGACGTGTAAGTTGAGCATTAGCAATGACTTGAGCCTTTTGGCTCTTGAAAGCTTAGTATTATAGACTAGGTTCATAAATATTTTTGGAATGAGAGACAATATCTAGTAGATCCTTGTGGATTGGTATGATGAAGTTTGCATCCTATTTTTTTAAAGCTAAAAGACAAACTTAGGAAAATCTCACCTTAAGATTCTTTATCATGTATTATGTCTATGTTGGTTTTGGATTCTCATTTGTTTTACTCTTTTGTAGATATATAAGATAAGGGTTACAATAGCTGAAAGAGATGCCTATGAGTTGGCATCTAGGGCTCTAATTTGGGGTAGAGGTGATGGACAACCCTTTGGTCAAGTTTGGGCTCAAGCTGCAGCACCAACTTGGGGCCAAGTTAGAGAGCTTTCACTAGGATGGTTATAAATCTAAAGCTAGACATCACAGTAGTGGTAGTGCTAGAGGACATTTCATAACAACAGCTAGTAGTCTATATAGCATAACAGGCTCCATCCAAATTTATAGGCCTATCGGTTATTCTAGATCCCCTAGTCTAGATATTAGGTAAGATTGGAGGTCAACCACTGGATAGGCCGTAGACATCTTATCATAGGGTAGTATATGAAGGACTAGGTACATATTCACAACCTGCAATTATGAAACCCCAAGAAAAGGTTCCATTAGAACCACTAATTACACAACTAGTGGCAGCCCAACTAGCCATGACTTTAAAGGAGTAAAAAATGTTGGGCTAGTTTCTTAAGCTGGCTCCACCAATGTTTTTAAGAGTCATAAGGGTTAATTTATATGAGTTACATACAAATTGCTAGGTGAGGTTACATAATCTTTTCTTAATGAATTCTCATCGCATGATACCACATTTCATTTTGTTTGTTGTGTAGGGTATACATTGAGTGCAGACTAGCTGTGTCCCCTCCTATAACTGGGGTAAATTCTTTCAGGCATTTCTAGAGATATATATACCTTATAACATATGTGAGCCTCTGAGGGATGAGTTATAGAGTTTGAAGTAGCATTCCAAAATAGTATTTAAGTATAAGTCTACGTTTCATGAATTACCTAGGCATGCCACAATGATTTTACCTACCGAACACGTGATAATGTGATGCCTAATTAGATGGTTAATACTTTAGCTTCAGATGGCTGCCTACAGCATGGTATGTTTAAGTAGATGGTTTGTTGATGTTTATGATCATGCTTGATCTATAGAGGATTTTCATACAAAATATATGGGGATAATGATAATAGATTTTATCATCAAGGTAGTTACAGTGGTAGTTGTAGTAGGTCATAATTTTTAGGTAGAGCTTTCCTAATAAGTCATCAAAAGAAGTATCAACAATAATAATAGTATCAGTAATATAGTCAATCTAAGAGGTCAAGCATATCATAGTTATTTTAGTGATCTGAGCTCCAGTCAGCAATCACAAGGTTTGTACTCCTAGCTTTAGGTTATGATTGTCATTTTGGTTCACTAAGACCCTTTTTTAGGGAAAAATACTTGGGCATATTTTGATGATTGGTTTATTGGTCACTCTTCTAGAGAGAGTGTCCCCAATATAGGACGATTGAGACTTCAGTGCAGATGTCTCAATCCGTTAAATCATTAGCGTCATCGATAAATAATGGTTCCTATAGTAGTCAGGGTGGTTCTTAGGATTCTTGAAGAGGTGGTATTTTAGTTAGGCTAGATGGTCAGTTAGGTTCTCAGTCTAACAATAACCACAGGTAGGTGTATGTATTTCCTTATAGGCTAGAGGTTGAGGCATCAAACTCGGTGAACACATGTAAAATTTTTATTTTTTATGCCATCTTTTATCTTATTTAATATACGTTTTGCATATTCATATATATCTTTATATTATGCTACTCATTTGGTGTTATCAAATGATCCTGTAATTGTTTTGGTATGTATGTACTCTCGTAGATTATTTAGTAGTGGATTGGTTTTATAGATAATATTTGGTAAATATTTTAGGGTATGACACTTGGGCTCTTTTTTGTGTTTGATATAGTAGATTTTGATACTACTCTCAGCATGGACTGGTTGTCCCCTAACCATGCAACCTTGGATTACTTTCTTAAGATCGTTACCTTAGCCATTCGTAGTATATACCTAATTATATGTTAGGCTTTTTAAGTCATGTACCAACAGGGATTATTTCTTATGTTTGAGCAAGGAGGTTAGTTGAAACATCCTGGGTTTTGACCCTTTGAAAATTTTTTAGAAATCCATTCTCGGGACCCAATATGACTTATGGGTATAAGCCAAATACTGGGGTACGAGTGGTATGGTTCTAACGTATACTGACTAGTGTTAGTTGGTGGGATTTTTTTGGTTTATAGAATGCATAATAATTAGGAAAATGAGTCATAGGAATTGGTACGAGTCGTATCAAGGACTATTATGTTGGGCAGTGTTTAGTCCTCCTAGTATTTCATTCTTCCAAGGATTCGGGGTTATAGGTACTGATTATATGTTGTAGTTAGGACTTGGTTGGATGATTCGTATACTAGACAGTTTTTGATCTAAGGGTGGAGGCTTGGATACGAGCAGTGGAAACAGATCTTATAGGAGGGTACCACTCGTATAGGTCAGTAGTATCCCTGTGACAGGTTTTTAAGAGATTTAAGTCGGGGTATTGTGGACATTTTCCTACTTACCCTAAATTGTACTACGACTTCTAATACACTTAGGAGGTTATTTACCCTATTATTATATTCATTAACACTTAGAAACTATTCTAAGACATCTCATAATTCCCTAAAGAGCTTTTGGGGAAAGAAGGTTAAGGTTTCATTTTGAGGATTTCTTTGGGGCTTGTCTTGTTGATTTCCTTCCATATATTCTTCGGTATAAGGCATTATTTTCTTCCCTCATTGTAATTTGCACTGAAAGCATTGGCTATATGATTGATTTCATGGTTTCACTATTTCATGATTATGGTTTCTAACGATTATTTGGGGGTTTTCATACTGAATTCTTGGTTATGGTTTCCTATGGTTTTCATTATGCTTTTATATGCATTAATGGTGGATTTTGACAATTGGATTGCATGGTAATGGATTAATGATCGTTAAAATTGGTTTTGTTATAATAAGCCCCCAAAGTGTTTGATAAAATATTTATAAAGATATGTTCTTGCATTGACTTGTTTTAATGGAAATTTTGTAAATTTTAAACTGGATAAAGGATTTATGCATGGTTTAAATGGTTAAAAATGCTAAAAGCTAAATGGTTATGCTTATGGAGAACATGGAAGTCTCCCAAGTGGATTTAATATGGTAATTGGAAGGGCACCTAAGGTTTCCTTAACCTAAATGGTTTGGCTATGGATATTACATACAATTAAGGGGTGGTATGAAGATACATCCAACATTAACCTTGGTTAATAAATGGTAATTTGATAAATTTAACATGTTTATATTGGGCTTTAATGGCAGGTTATGTAGCTAAGCCGTGAAAGGTAGCAGTCCCGCGGGGGTCCAAAACTGAAAAGTAATAGTTGCTTATATGATAGGTCTTGATAACCATGTGTGTGAGTCATATTTTCAATAAGGGGATGTACAAGTCATCCCATGGGATATTCCCTGGTCGTGCAGCTGCACGCACTAAGGCCCTTTCAGCAGGGAGAGTTTAACCCATATGGCTCAAAAGGAAGGTGTTAGGCACTTTTATAGGTCCACAAAGTTGGTTCCCGACCGAATTCGTATTTTAAGTGGGGATTTTATGTGATCAAATAAAGGTCACTTATTTTATTATTAATGTTAACTAAGTGATAAAGTAATGAATAACTAAACATGTTATTTGATTATTTCTAATCATTAACTAGGTGGTGAAAAAAAAGACAACAAATAATGTAAAGTAGAGAAGTGAGGAGAGAAGAAAAAGCAATTTATAGAAAAATATTTATTAATTTAAAAGCCTAAACTACCCCGAGCAAACAAGCATGTAAAGTAAATGTGAAAAAAAGAAAAAAAAATAAAGAATTCACAAAATCAAACAAAGAATAGTTATGGTCCTATTCGGATCAGAACCCCAACTTGTTAATCATCACTTTCGAACGAACTACCCGCCCCATCCCATCTAGGATGGTTGTTAACCTAAAGGCACACTAAAAAAATGATAAGACTAATGCCTCTAGGATACCTATCATCCCACTTATCGCCCAGGAGGCATTGAGCTTTGCTAATTTGGATTTGGGGTGTAGACAAACATGGCTATGTTTCGTAGAACTCAAAACACGAAATATATTGGACATCACGTAGCACTTAATAGTCTAAAAGTAGCCTATTGGATAATTGGATAAACATGCAAAGACAGATAATCCATTATTTCGGTATAGTTAATCTATAGACATACTATCTAGATGTCATGTAATTGTTTATCAACAAAAGAAAATGGTCAAATCATTCTAAAAATTAATGTTGCCAATTTGTTAAATTAAAAGACATGTCAAAGTAAACTAAATATATTAGAGAATAACAAACATTAACTTTATTATGCAAAAGACAATTACGTACTTTGTAAAGTAGTAACAAAAGGTAGGAATTAATCTTAGAGTTCTAGGACATATATCATACACTTTTGGGATGATGGTTTAACAAAATACTGCTGGAACTTTATTTTAAACTTGCCGAAAAATAAGTTTTCACATGCAGAAAAATAAATATAACAGCTGAAAATCAATTATAGTATGTTGGAAATTAGTTCTAAATGCCGGAAAATTTTTTTACTATGCTGCAAATTGATTTTGCATTATTAAAAGTATGATTTTTAATGCTGAAAACCAACAAAACACTGTCGAATGTTAAATATAATATGCTAGAATTTAATTATTGAAAATGTTATTTAAAAATATGTCAAAACTTTGTTAAGCACACCAAAAGTGAATAAACATGTTGTAAATCAAGTTGACACATTCAAACATAATTTAAGAAGGCAAAAGTTAATAACTCTTCCTAGGCGCCAAAAATAAATTTATTGTGGACCCTACGTTAAGATTTGCCTAAGTGATTCCTGTAAGCATATAGAAGCACATAAATATGAACCTAAGTTATGTTTACCTATATGATTTCATAGAGCACAAAAATCTCCACCCCCAAGCAGTCACCATATTTATTATTACATCAAAAAAGTTTCTATATTAATTCTTACAGGTCAACAATAAATGAAAGTAAAAGAAAAACTAGGAAGGTCTAGATTGGATAGCCCTTAACAACTTTCAGATTCGTGGCAACTCTTTCTCATCTAACTTTTCGTCTTTAATCTGTGAACACAAAGAACGCAAAAAACAAACCCCGAATCCAAAATATATATTTGGAAACTCATAACTAACCCTAGGTGCTGTCGAGATCCTAAGGATTTTCGAGATCCCAGGCAGGCTCACGACAAAGGAGGTATGTTATGCGTAAAAATTATTCAGATTCACAAACAAATATTCTAGTCAGAAAAAATTTAACAGCAAGAGAAAACATGTCATATTGACCAAAAAAAAATAACATGGCCACCCCAATAAGTCACAAAATAATTGCACAAAAACTGAATAATAGGATCATGTCATCAAACATTTAAAGTAAGTAAATCAAAGTGAGATCATAGTCATGTAGAATAACATAAAAGAAACTAATGCATCATTTGAGAGAATTAACCGATTAACAACACAATAGCAAAATAAAATTAAACTTTCAAAAGTAGATAAACAGTCGTACAAGAGAACAAAAAACCAGCAATCCTAGAGTAGAAGCAGCAAGCAAAATTTAACCCAAAAATGTAGTGTAGAAGAGTGTAAAAGTCAATGAAAGTTTTCTGTATAGAGAGTGGGAGTGTATCATAAGAGATGTCTGAATACAAATGAGGGGTGACCTTTATATAGTGAAGGGATCAAAATGATAAAAGGGAAGAAGAATATTAGATCTAATCAATCAATAAAATATTTCTTAAATATAAAGATCAGACTTAATAATATACAATCAGTCAAAATAAATAAAAGAAAATACAAAATATCATTTAAACCAAATTTCCTTAAATAAATACAGTGAATCAATCAATTAAGTTTAGCATAGTAAAATGAATAAAGAAAATCTGTCCAAGTCAAATAAATATAGAAAAATAGGTACATGGATCATGAAATTATGGAATTTACCAAAGATAGATAAGCAATGAAAGCTACCACACAACTTTAATACAAGATATGCAATTTTATAATTATCACAATTCCATAATCATCTACTCAATCATACTTAACTGAGTATCAGAATGAGGTCAGGTAGAGAAATGGACACATGCTAAAATAAGTGAACAAGGAATTTCAAAAAATAGCCAAATTACCTTCTTGAAATTAAAAAAAATTATGTGTTGTAGAAAAACATTAAACAAATTCAATTAAACACCCTTGAGAATAAGAATTTCAAAATTGAAAGTAGCACAAAGACATGGACAATTAAGGCTAATGTTGATAGAATCTAGTAATTTTCACATATGAAAGTCTAAACAGGTTAACAACCACGAATCAGTAGAAATTAATCCAAAAATCTCAATAGATTTTAGTCAATTTCAGATAACATAATCTATCCAAAGAAAAATAAAAGAAGGAGGTAGAAGTTAATTAAACTAAGACATACAAATTAACACAAAATTAAACCTAGGATGAATTTCCAAGAAACCGAGTAAAGAGGGATGATTGGTGATTGGTTGCATGACAGTTGTTGCTCTGGTTTAAATGTTGGGAAGTGGTGATGGAGAGGTAGAATGGAGCATCGGTGAAAGCTATAGCTGCCCTGCCGGTTGCTGCTAGCGCCGGGTGACGGCGACATGCTCGTGGCTAGTGGAGGCACGGGGTTGATAGGGTTTTATCGGTGTTAATGGTGGCGTTGACTTTCGGTTGAAAGATAGAGCTGAGGTTTCACCGATGGTGGGATGGATGGTGGTAGCCATGGTTGCTAATGGAGATAGGAAGAGGGTGTAGATAGAGAATGTAGAGGAGGTGCGACTGAAGAGGAAGAAATGGGTTAGGGTTTGCCTTTATTTTTGATTAAAAAAAGGGAAACAAATTTTTTGATCTCAGTCGTTGATCATATAACATCAACGGTTGTGATTCAAAATAAAAATAGATTGAGGTCAAATTTAGCATGAGTTTAGGCTAAAATTGACATAGATATATATAAAATGTTTCTAGAAGTTAAATGAATTGGGAAAATTAAATTGAATAAGGATTGCTATTTTAATAAATGTAATAATGATAAGTAAAATGATAAGGCGTTGATATTAAAATAACTATGCATGTAAAACTAATGTTACGTAAAATTATTATACAAAATTGTCGGTAATAATAATAATAATCGACAATATACTTGAAAAAATATGAGTGAGCATATTTATGAAGTAAAAAATGACAAAATTATGTAAAATATTATATTTAAATTAATAAATCATAAAAATGATAACTAAAAGTAAAAAAAATAACTTGTACAATTTTAAAATCATGATTGTGACACGTCGTTATTTATTTGATATAAAAATAATTCTTAAAAAATATTAATGTTAAAAATTAAAATTTTTAATAAAATAGTAGCCGAAAAGGAGTATTGGGTGGTCAAAATTAGGTGTCTGGAGCTGCCCTTCAGTGCTTGAGCATGATAAAAGAATTATCGAGCAACGAAAATTGACGTAGTAGCTAATTTTATCCGATCGAGAGAACTCTTTGTTAGAATTGAAGCAACAAGAAATTTGTGTTAAAATAATCCGACTGAGACTTTATTCTTAAGTCGGCTATATATCTTTGGTTTTACGAGAATCAGGCCGTGTGTAGTTCTAGATTAGGAATGAACAATATTCCTAAAAATTGTTAATGATAAAGGATAGGGGCATCAACAATGATATCATGGGTTGGTCTAATTAAAGTAAAGGGAAGTTGAAACAACGACGGGCTAAAGGGAAAAAGGTATGATGATAGCTCGAAGGGACAAGATTAAAGTAGTTTTTAAATGTGGGATGTTAATATGATTTAGGACATGAAAAGCGTAAGGTTTCAAGAATCAAATATTGTTCAATTAAGGTTCTACAGAAACCCAATATTGTCTATTAAGGTTCTACATGAACCTAATATTGTGGATTAAGGTTCTACAGGAACCCGATATTGTTGTTTAAGCTTCTACAAGAACACAATATTGTTGATTAAGGTTCTACAGAAACCTAATATCATTAATTTAAGGTTCCACATGAACCTGATATAGTTAATTAAGGTTCTATAGGAACCTAATATTATTAATTAAGGTTTGATAAGAACCCAATATTATTGATTAAGGTTCTACATGAACCCAATATTATTACTTGAATGTTCTACAAGAACTCGATATAGTTGATTAAGGTTCTATAGGAACCCAATATTGTTGATTAAGGTTCTCCAAGAACCCATTATTGTATATTAAGGTTCTACAGAAACCCATTATTGTCTATTAAGGTTCTACATGAACCCATTAATGTTTATTAAGGTTCTACAAGAGCCCATTATTGTCCATTAAGGTTCTACACAAACCCATTATTTTTTATTAAGGTTCTACAAGAACCCATTATTGTGCATTAAGTTTCTACAGGAACCCATTATGGCCTATTAAGTGTAAGACCCCACAAAATTCTAAGCTTAAATCAGTCCGTTAAAGCTTGAAAATCGATCCCAGACTTAGAAATTTTAGCTAAGTGTTTATACTTAGAAGTGTTTTAGCATTCCTAAGTTGGAGATCCTATTTCACTGCCCTTATGACCTTAAAGAATCAATTTTTAGGTTTATTCATGATCAGAAATGTCAGTAGGTCCCTTCAGGTGAGTTTTTAATTTTTCGAACCTCGTTTAAACCATGTACATATGACCAAAATAGTAGGTCGATGCGATCTCAACATGTAGCATTGTCCATTTCTTTGACAAATAGTTTTCCCCAGATTTTATTGCTATTCCATTGAACCAATGCAAACTCGATGTGGTGCGTTTGTCATAACGGTTATGCCATTGACGCGGCTCGCCATTTTGCACATCACTAAGTGATGTTTTTTATCTTTTAATTCTATATTCAGAGGGGTAAATGGTTCTTTATCCCACTTCGACTAATCTCCCAAAACACGAAATCAATCATCCAAAGGGAAAATTTCCCTCATACTCTAAAAAATACTCTAAAAACTAACCCTAGGGGATCTAATTTCAAATTCAAGATTCAAGAATACACCCTCAGTCTTCACGTATTAAAGAACCAAGGTATGTTAGGTGTTCATTCAAAGGTTTTCTTCTACCCTTGGAGATCAAGAACCTCTTTTAAAACTTTAAGTTTATTGATTTCATGAATTCCATGTTGGGATTGAATGTATTCATGATTATGATATTAATTGGGTTTCTAATTTATTATTTATTTCAATATTCATGTAAATTTATTTGACATGTATGTAGTATTATGTGAATTCATGTTAAAGCCCATGAATTTGTAAGTTGGGATTGGAAATAATGATGCCTACATCTTGAATAGTATTATGTGCGTAGATTATATTCTCCAAGTGTTTTATAAATTACTCAGGTGGATTGAATGAGGGAAATAATGACTCTATTAATATGTAAAAGCTTAGCATATGTACAAGCTTATGTCTTACAAGTGTTTGTTAAAATGTCTCTGTGAATAAGATATGAACATTGTAATGCTTTTAGAGATCATGCTATTCTTTACTTTTCATGTTATCGAGTCTTGGTGTCATCTAATATTCAAAAATCTAGCTATTTACCTAGAATTATAATAGCTTTAGAATAGTCTCGGTGATGTCAGATACAGTAGTATATAGTTAGTACAAAACTCAGTATATCAAGTCAGCAATTAGAACTCAGAACACTCAATCAGTTACAGTACTTAGTGAACTCAGTCCAGTTCATTTAGTTAACACGATCAGTAACAATTTAGTGTAGCCTAGAACAGTTTAGAAATCATTTTGGTATCTATTCAGTTGCGAGTAGGATTCAGCATCGAGTGAACCCAAGGATCAGGACTCACCTACCATTAGAGGGTTTGATCCTTAGAAGCAGTTCTTGAGTTCCAGAACTACGTTGCCAGCATAGGTTGAGACATCAACCTACCAGTTGAGGTTTGATGAGGTGTTCTACCTGCCAGTTGAAGGTACCCCATTCTCATTCAGATCACTTGCCAGGTGAGGGTGACTCAGCACTTGCCTTTACCCGTGGCATGGTACTAACACCCTTCAAACTGGGGTTACAGGTTGGACCCCAAATAAGTTCAGAGTAGGGACATATTGGTTAGATAATTGCCTCCCACAGTTTTAGTTGTTGTCTGAGTATAAAACTCAGTTTAGTTTTACAGAATCAAGACTGTTGGACACAGTCACCCAGATCAGTATAGAACTCAGTTCAGTTTTATAGAATCAGGACTATTAGAAACAATCACCCAACTATCGGTAATACAATTATCAGTAAACTCAGATATCAGTTATTCAATTATTATAAATCAGTATCAAGTGTTACTATAATTTCATACACAGTATATGTTGATATGTTCATAGTATTGTATAATCAGTGTTTCATAAGTTTTAGTTATTTATGCATTCTCAGTCAGTAATATTCATATTACTTAGTCAGTTATTTTTCAAGCATATAAACCCATTCATATCATCCTACCTCATCTAGCATGCCATTATATTCCGCATACTCACGCATACTCTTTCTTTGCGCTATGATGTCTTATATCTTAGTTTCGAACGCTCAAGTTCCTGACCGCACTTAGAAAAATTATTTTATCAGTAGCAGCTTCAGTAATGAGTCCTCATATATCTTGGGCATGCTTTTATTTAAGTTATCAGTTATCAGTAGTTTAGTAGTTAGAGATAGTTGGGGGCTTGTCCCATCAACTCTATATTCGGACAGTTCAGTTAGAGGCTTTTCAAACTAGACTAGTTTAGATAGTATTTAGATTATAGATATTTTATCAGATATTATTATTTACCAGTATTTTATAATTTGAACATTCTGGCATTTTAGCCTATTTTCTATGTTAACTACAATATTATTATTCAGTGCTCACAGCAGATATCAATTATTGGTTAGCTTGTGGTCCTACGAGGTCGTAAGCACTGTGTAGCATTTGTGGTACAGAATTGGGGTTGTACAAACTTGGTATTAGAGCTTAAAGTTCAACAGAGTCCTAGGAAGTCTGAAAGTCGAATCTAGTAGAGTCTTGTGCATGAGTGTGTAGCGTGCGACACTTATGGATAACAGGCTTCGAGAAGTTTTAGGAAAAAATTTCCTCTCTTTCAGTATTTATGTCTTGCGAGTGTGCATGAGCTCAAGTTAAACTCTCAGTTTAATTTTTTTCTTCCCTCCATTTACAGAATATGTCTCCCAAAAAGACTAATAGAAGGAGAACTAGAAACCAGCCAGCTTCTCCACTTGTTTAGGTAGATCCCCTGAATGTGCATGTGTCTCACACCGAACTTAGGACTATTTTCAATGCCTTAGAATATTCGGTTGTAGCACAGAACAATCAGCTAGCTGCAATACTCTTTAGGCTTATGAATCAAGCTTCGCAGAGTGAGAAGAAGAGATGTTGGAAAAGAGGGAGAAAGAATAAAAGGGCCAGAATGCTGATATGCCAAAATTACACCTCTCAAGTGAGAAAGTAAGCGGTTGTTGTCAAATATATAACCCAACTAGGTTGGAGTTGAATCACACAGGGACTACTGTGTTCAATAAGTGTTGTGGTTGTTACTAGACTATTGGTCAAAGTTTTCAAATTAAATAGGGTTTTGATTTGCAAATTATATTTCACTCTGTATAACAGAAAGTGTTCTAGTCAATGATTCTTATGGAAAATAGTAATCAAATGAGAGTAGACAAACTAGAGCTACAGTTAACCAGATGTTCAAGCAGCTAGGGTTGCGAATTATTTTGAATTTCCAATTAATCATTACAATTGCATGAGTTATTAAATCCTATAATTTACCTATTTGTTTCTCAACCTAAATGAATAGATTATCCTTCAATTCTCTCGAACTTAAAGAATACGTTAGCTTATTCAATCATTCTCTTATATGGGTTGATTCCGTTAAGGCATTAAAGGTTAAAGCCCTTAGATCCCATGTAAACCTCTTCTAATCCCAACAAACACTTTTCTGTTTGAACAAGAGATGTTCTTGGGTTCACCCTTCAAGTTTGCAACAAAGAAAGGTCATAATTGTGAAGAAAGTTTTATACAACATAAGTTAACCATGACAATCAAATATTTTTACAACCCCGATCAACTTTACACATTAAGGCTTCCATAACCCTAGTTATGAGAGCTTAGCCACACATCTCAATAGAATAAGAAGACAAAGTCATTATGTTTCTCATAAATAAAATTCAGAAATTACTTACAAAAATCAAAAGATTTGTTCTTGAATCTTCAAAAGAAAATAAGCATAAAATGTTTTGATTGATAATTCTTGCTTGATTCTCAGAGAATACTATGTTACAATAATACTCAAAATTGGGTATATGGTAAAAGATACCTAATTAAAACCTAAACTGGGTATTTATATGTTCCTAGGTACAGAGTATTTAAAATTTAAATTCAGAAAAAGCTACATCCAAGTTGACGGTCACATTGATGGCCCATCAGTAGGTTGACGGTCCGTCAAGTGCATCGTTGGTGAGAGTTCTTAATTGTCAGGTTCTAGATAAGGGTTGAGGCCTACTTGGTGGACCATCGCTAGCTCAGTAGTCCATCACAGGAGCCGTATCTTAACCTTCTAATAGTTTATGTTCTATTTTAGCCTGTCGGTCAAGTTGGCGGTTCGTCGGATGTTTAACAGTTCTCCACTTAGACCTTCGCAACGATCACTCTTTTGGTCCTTTCTGTTTCACTCTGATGGTGTGCCAGTTAGCCCATCAATGCCCTTTTCCTGCTATTTTTCCAAGTTTTTCCTCCTGCTAGCTTTTTAACCTAAAAACAGTAAAATCCATTATTAAATACAACATCTATTGCTTGGAAACATACAATTATCCCCTGAAAAAAGATGTAAAATAATCCTTCAAAAGCCGGAACATCAATACCCTTAACTTAAGACAATTGCTTGTTCTCAAGCAACTCAATACCAAATTGCATACATGAACAATACAATGATAGGCAATCAACTATTGGACTAGATTTCACACAACCATTCACCATTCATCCTACTCATATGGGCTCAAGACATCAGGTTCTATAATTGGCATTATTTCAAATTCAGCACGCGCATACAATCATGGACATCATACCCTACAAAGGCAAGAAAAACTATGTGAGACTCAAGTTGCCCTTACAGCCAATTAAGTACACCACTCACTATATCTTGTGGACACAATCAAGACTCTCACACTCAACAAAGAAATTACAAGCATAGAAAACATACCCATAGGCTTGCCCTTATCATCTACTACTTCTCTATGGTTGATTCGCAATGATCAAGCAGTTATTTTCTAGGCTTTTATTGATGTTTTGGGCTTGGTAAGGAAGGATTTTTACAAAAATGACTTAGCGTTAAGATTTAACTCCCTTTTCCCTTCTAGTCACCAAGATCACTGCTTTACTAGCCCACTTACAATTCTATCATTCATTAACACTTTGCCATAATACCACTTTTTTATAAAATCATTAGCCACCCTCAACTTATGATGATGCAGTTAGTCAAGGTAAACAATATCTTGAATAGACCAGGGCCAAATGCTTTTAACCTAAGCTCTAAATAGACTTTTCATTAGATGTCTAACTTCATGATAATAGCCACCCTCAACCTAGATCTTTTGCCTAAGTTAAGGTGCACAATGCCCAATATCCAGCAAGGGACAAACTTAAGTGTTAACAACCTAAAGAGAATTAATTAGAGTTATTGGTGATGAAGAAAACTAATACAAGCTCAAAAAGGGTTCAAAAAATGGAAAATCTTTTTGGTGGTGTTAATTATTTTGGCTAAGTGGACTGAATGTACAAGAAGGCCTACTATCCTATCCTATAGAATCCACCACAAGACAACATCAATGAACTGGGCAAGTTCTAGGTATTACACAATGCAAGAACTAACACAAATACTCGTACACATAGGAAAATGAGTCAAACTCATTCTACCACTCTTAATTTTTCCATCACATGATTGTGCATATCTTACATATTAGTGCCAATTACAGAATTGCTAAAGGTTGCTCACATATGCTAAATGATATTAGAAAATGACCATACCAACAAGTCCATAGCCTTATGCTAATATCATTCATCATCCATATACAAAACAAGATGCTAAAATAAAAGATACTTTTACAAATAAACATTAACAATAGATATTTACATCACAACCTAAGAAAAGAAAATGAAATCCTAGACTTACCGATTCTACTAGATAGCACATGGGAGTAAAAGAACATCGCCAACAAAAAACCCCATGGTACAAGTACACCACCCCCACAGAAAATAAATGCCTTGTCTTTAATGCATTAAAATAAAGTACATAGGATGGGAAATACTTACAAAGACTTTTATTCAGATGTGCATTAGTGAAATATAGTAAGGCTCCAGTGGCCTCACCAGCTATGATGTTGACCTTTATGGTGGTATGGGTACTCACAATCTCTTTCTCCAGAATTAGAGGTATCACATCCCTAGCTGGGTCTAGACTTAGCACCCTTGATGGGGTAGAACTGGTAGATACTCCAGCAACTTCATCTTCGCCTTCTTTTTTTTTCTCACTTTATGTCTCCTTAATCTTTTTGCAGCTTTTCTCATATCATACTATTCTTGCTCCTCTAGTTTCGTTGCTTCTCTTATTCTCCTTCTGGCAGCTTTCCTATATGTATTTTTGCCTACACTTTCATCCACCTTATTGCCTTTGTCTTTCAATAGCTTCCCTATTAAATCAACTATCCCTTCATCTTTTTCACTTATCACCAAAATGGGATCAAAGACCTGCTACTGTTCATGCTTGATCTTCAGCTCTACTATGTCTGCTTATGCCTGTTTAAATGCTACCATAAACTTTGCAAGATCTGGAATAGACATCGCATCTAACCTTTTTTTATTCTCTCTTCCATGTGATCCATTCTAAGCTAAATGTTTTGAAATGGATAGATTGCCTCAGCCACAATTTGATCAACAAATGGCTTGAATTGTGAAACCCATGTGTCTAGTTGCTTCTTAAACATCTTTTGCAGCTTAACCAACTTGGTAAAATTTTGTTAGTTAACCTATACTCTAAATAATCTATCCCACCCATTGGTAACATATACTCCAATCCTGCAGATGTACTAAGAGGCACATACTCAGGAGACACATAAGTAGTGATGAGTAGTAGCATACATGTGGGACTGTCAGAAGTATCGAGGGCTGGGACTTATTGTTTCTGATAGGATGGAGGTTTGATGACTCGCATCTCAAACTTCAAGTCATCCTTTGATTTCTCAATGTCTTTCCTATATGTATCCCGAATTGTGTTTAAACTCCTCAAATTAGGGGCACGTTAGACTGCCTGCATAGCTCTGTCATTAAACATGGGAATGGTAAGGCACTAGCCACCTTGTGTGCCCTCACAAATATCTCATCAGCAATGATTTGGCCAAAATCAATCTTCAGACCTGTAATCAAACTGGCCTCCAGCATAACCCTGTGTCTATCCAAATTAGCATCCCTTCCTGTTGGCATCAACGTCAACTGAATATTGGCCATCAAGAACTTAGCTCAGAAGTTAAGGAAGGACTTAGAAATGTGGTCTCAAGGATTTTTTGCCCAGGTCGGGTTGCCATTATTTGTAAGTTGTCCAGAAAACCATGGCCTTTAAGTCGATGTTGAAGTCAGACAAAACACAAGATTAGAAATGGTAGTCGCTGCCTCATAGTCAACTCCAAATAGCATTATGTTGATTGTTCGAACCAATACATGAACATTTACCACTCTCACTAGTACTGACTTTCTGTTTGGTAAGTCAAAAATCTTTGTGCCCTTAGGACAATCTTTTTCTACCAAAGACAAATAATTAGCAGAGAACTCTATTACCAGATTTTGTTGATAAGAAATAAGAGGCTTGCTCATCCAAGCCAACTTATACTCATTGAAATGCCACTCCAGTTCTGGATATTCATGTAACTCACTTGTCACAATTTGGTACTCCTCAAAGATTTGTCTTTTGATTGGCCTACTTGCTGTTGGTTCTAATCCATCAAGGAACTTGACTTTCGACCTCTTAATCTACCACTTAAGTTCCTTCTCAATTTAAGGGTCTTTACTGTTAATCACAGTTTTCTCCTCGATTTCCATCTTAACGTGGCATATTTTTGCCTCAACGGGGTTGAGGTTAGATGTGTTAACCCTTTCCTCATTTGTTCTCGAACTGGTACTACTGGTGTCGCTCTCACTCTTCTATTCAAATTTGGAGAGTGTGGGGATTGCCCTATCTCACTATCGGGTGTTGAAGACATTTGCCTCTTCACTCATTGCCAGCTCGCCTCTTTCTCATGATCTACCACCACCTCCAGTTAAAGGGAGTTTGCGTGCCATAATCCCTGTAAATGTGGCTTGATGGTCAGCCCAATGGCCCGTCATTAATGCGATGGTCTGTTGGACTGGCTGTCAGCCCTTAACCAATGAGTACCTTACTTCAGAGGCTTATGAAGGTCAAGCTAGCGGTCCGTCAAGTTACTAACGGCCTGCCAAGTTGTCCATCAAGCTTATCCAGTGTACATGAATCATGGTATCCTTGTGACGGTCTATCCAATGGTCCATCAAAGTAGCGATGATCCACCAAGGTAACCGTCAACAACCCTTTTTAGTTTAATACTTCACTTTGACATTTCTCCGAACACCTTGTATACATCATTCCATTTTTAACATAGTAATAACATCAATTAAGAATTCAAGTGAAATTTTTTGGTAGTTTTGAGCAGATGGGTTACTCAAACTTCGCCCATTTTATGGCATACCAGAGTTTGATTTTGAATCAAAATATCAAAAACAATGTAGAAAAAGGAAAAAATATGAAATTCTTTTTAACACATTGCAATCTTCACACAGTTAAATTCATCATCAAAGTAAAAAGTGAGCAGAATTGTGATCATATTTTGATTTCACAGTGTTCACTAATCAACTTGC
Organism: Capsicum annuum; assembly: GCF_002878395.1. NCBI lineage: Eukaryota > Viridiplantae > Streptophyta > Magnoliopsida > Solanales > Solanaceae > Capsicum > Capsicum annuum. Next base: position 159,437,863 of record NC_061117.1, read on the forward strand.
AGAATTTGCGCACCACATAATGACTAAAAGCTTGCTTTATCAATAAAAACTAAGCTTAATTTTGTGATAAGAAGGAGAGAAGGATGGGTTTGCTTAAATAGAGAGAAAAATATGAGGGAGAGACCTAAAGGGGAATAACTAACTCTAGATATCTTGAATACAATGGAATTTGAACCATTTTGGGATTTGAAATGGTGGAAACATATGTAACCACCTCTTCGTATCAGTTTAAAAATATTTGGGTCTATTTTATAAAATTTAAATAGCCTTAAAAATCAACCCAACCCAACCCATAACTAGGGTAAAGTTGACAGTCAACCTTACGATCTGTCGGGTGTTCGATGTTCCATCCATTGTTCAATGGTCCATCTAGTTGACAGTAGCATCTTACTAGAAACTAGGAAATCATGCTTTGCTGCAATGGCTTGTCTGATGGTCTATCGATAATGTAACGGTCTGTTAACCTACCCGTCAGTCTACACAAGTAGCCTCGAGTTTCCTCTTCTGTTCAACGGAGGGACTGATGGTCCATCGGGCCATCAACAGTCCACCAGCATAGATGTCAAGCCTTATCTAGAATGCTCATTTTTTATCATGTCTTTGATAGTCTTTATAATGGTTCGTCGGGACCTTGACGGTCCGTCGGTTTTCCCATCAACCACTTTCAACTGTAGAACTCCTTTCTTTCTACAATTTCAGCACTGGACACTTCATAAACACATCAGATTGCACAAGAACAACAAGTAAAATCTAAATATGGTTACAACAAAATTTTGTGGGTTGCTCCCATTAGCGCCTAATTTAATGTCTTGGCACGACGAAGTTATCTTAATTACTCAGACTTCATCAAGATAGATAGCATCTATTCACCTTATCAAGTCCATTGTACACATGTATAACTTCACTCATTGCACGTTAACCTTGAAGACACTTCCATCCTCATTTTCAAGTTCCACTACTTTAGATGAGTAGACTTGGTTTACATTGAATGGGCCGGCCCATTTTGATTTAAGTTTACCTAGAAAAAACTTCAGTCTAGAGTTGAATAGGAGTACGCAATCATCTTTCTGAAAGTCTCTCTTTGCAATCCTCATACCTCTTTATCTTTTATTTGTATAGGTCTGCTCTTTCATACGCTTTGAGATGGAACTCATCCATCTCATTCAGCTGACCTAGCGTCAACACCACTGCTTTATTCCAGTTCAAGTTCAGCCTCCTATATGCCCACAGTGCCTTATGCTCCAATTCAATCGACAAGTGACATGCCTTTCCATTAATAAATTTGTATGGTGACATACCGATAGGTGTCTTGAAAGCTGTTCTTTATGCCCATAAGGCATCATCAAGCTTCCTAGACCAATCTTGTCTACTTGTATTCACCGTTTTATCAAGGATGAATTTGATCTGTCTATTTGAAATCTCAACTTGCCTACTAGTTTGTGGGTGGTATGGAGTTGCCACCTTATTCTAACTAACACTATACTTCGCCAAGGCGGCCCTGACACTCATTTGAAAAAATGTGATCCACCATCGCTATAATGGTGAGTGGCACCCCAAGCCTAGAGAATATGTTCCTTTTAAGAGACGCAACAACTCTCTTCCCTTTATTCCATCCAAGGAAACTACCTCAACCCCTTCCCTTTATTATCATCCAAGGAAAATAGCTCAACCCATTTAGATACATAATCAACGGCAACTAGAATGTATATCATCCAACATGATCTCACGAAGGGTCCCATGAACCCGATTCCCCAGACGCCAAACAACTCAACTTCTATCATTTTTGTCAAAGGCATCTCATGGTGCTTTGAGATTGATCCTTGTCTTTGGCATTGTTCATATCTCCGCACAAACTCATAAGCATCATTGAATAGTAGCCACTCTGTAACACTTTCCTAGCAGTTTGGTCACCTGCATGGTGACCCTCAACTGGAGAATCATGACAAGCTTCCAAAATATTCAGCATATCCACTTCTGGGATACACTCCTTGTAATATTATCTGTACGATATTGAAACCAATATGGCCCGTCCCAGAAGTAGTGTGTAACATCGTGAAGAAACTTCTTTCTTTGGTTAAAACAAAGGTTCTCCGGAATAACCCCGCTCACCACATAGTTTGTAAAGTCTGCATACCAAGGCACTTTTTCTAACACAGCAGTCAAGATTTCCTCATCTGGAAATGCATCATCAATTTCTAGCTCATCCTTGAGTGTTTGAGCTCTCTCCAGTCTAGCCAAGTGGTCTGCGACTTCATTCTCGCATCCCTTTCTATCTTTAACTTCAAAGTCAAATTCTTAAAGGAGTAATACCCATCTGATTAATCTCGGCTTAGCGTCCTTCTTTTCTATCAAATATCTCAAGGCAGGGTGGTCTGTGTGAAACACCATCTTTTTTCCCAATAGGTAAGCCCAAAATTTCTAAAGGGCATATACAACTGGAAGGAGTTCCTGTTCAGTAATAGTGTAGTTCTTCTGAGCTCCACTTAGGGCCATGCTTGCATAATAGATGGGATGAAATCGCCACTCATCTTGTATCACACATAATCTCAAAAGGCTTTGACCAATCTGAAGCAACAATAATATGAGCATTAACCAATTTCCCTTTTAGGCATTCAAATACCTTCAAGCAATCGTCATCAAATAAACTTGTCAACTTTCTCCAAAAGTTTGCAAAGTGGGTTTGCGATTTTGAGAAATCTTTTCTGAATTGCCAATAGAAGCCCACATGACCAAGGAAACTACGCACTCCCTTTACTGAAATAGGAGGTGGCAGCTTCTTAATAACCTTGACTTCGACCTCAATCCCCTTAGCTAAAAATTTTGTAACTAAGGACAATGCCCTCTTTTACCATGAAGTGGCATTTCTCTCAATTATGCACAAGATTAAATTTCTCGCATCATTGCAAAGCTCTACTCAAATTCACCAAACACAATGCAAAAGAATCACCTACTACTAAGAAGTCATTCATAAACACCTTTAAGGTGTCTTCAACCATATCGGAAAAGATAGAAATCATGCATCATTAAGAAGTAGTGGTTCCATTACACAAACTAAACAGCATCCGCTTACTATACGGGCAAGTAAATGTCATCTTCTCCTGATCCTCTGGGGCAATAGAGATTTGGTTATAGCCCGAATACCATCTAGGAAACAATACCAACCTTTTTCCGCCAACCGGTCAAGCATTTGCTCCATAAAAGGCATTGTGTAGTGGTCTTTCAAATTTCAAGAGTAGAGCTTACGATAGTCCATGCAAACTCTCAACCCAGTCACAGGTCTAAGTGGTATCACCTCATTTTTCTTGTTCGCCAGCAAAGTTGTAATGACCCGAAATCACCCCTCGGGACGCTACACGATGTCTACGGTGACAAGTGACCCAAAGCTAACCCTTCACTTGACATAACACATAAATAACTAAATAAAATGCATAAATCCAGAGGAATAAAATGGAAGGTAACTCTATTATGAATTTGCTCAATACAAAAACTAAAGTCACAAGGTTACAACTCTACTTTTACATAAATCTGAAAATCAATACAGCAACTTCTACTGACTATCTATGAAGCCTCTACTAGTACTGACCATGGGTAACTGGGTCATGATTCCCAACCACCCCAACTCAATACGACTAAATAAGGAAAAAGATAATACTTTTCTATTATATTACTGACTCATAGCCCTGTATCAAAAGGACCAATCACCTGATGACTGGAAGCTGCGAACTGATTGGCCATGGTACATGCGCTATAATCTTGTACCTACATTATGAAAAAATATAGCACATAGACGTATATGTGAATAAGAACTTTGAGGATGTACTGCGTATGTGGGGGTGAATACATATGTATAAAACAGTGTCAATCTTCTTCAATCAAGTCATGCATACAATATGGGATAACTCACATGGCTTGAACAAGTATAAAATGTGAAGCTCATAAATCATGTAGGATGAAACGTGTAGCACAAATCTCAAGAGTCATCATACTTTAACTTGAAATCACAAATCTCCTACTATTCTCAATACACAAGGAATAAAGAAACTTTACATGATACTTTCAAATGATTCATATGTCTCATAGAGGGTAAAACTTCGTCAATACTTAAGATCTCATAACTTTTTTCGAACTCAAATACTTGGAATTTGGAATCATATAACTTTGAAACATACTTGAAGGCATTTCATTCACTTTAGAAAAAAATTTCATTTTAGGATTTAAGGAAATCATTCAATCTAAAATGGAATGTACTCTAGTTTAGTGAAAATAACTCATCTCAAGGTTTCATGGGAAATACCAAATCAAGATTAAATACTTCCTTTTAAAGAGACAATTCATATCAATGGAATACTTTAGCTAGGAAGAAACTTTGCAAACCTCATTATTAGGAAAATAGCTTATATGAAGGAAAATACTTTAGTTTCCAAAGAAGAAGCTGATCTCAAGTTTAAAGGGCAAGGAAGCTTCTCATAACCGACATAAACCATGCGAGCTACATGGAGTCCAACGTTTTATCCTCCTAAGGAGGAGACCCCACGTTGGACAGAAGCGTCATACTCTTGTCAGGGAGTATTGCCTAGGTCTAGTGATCACTAAATAAAACTTGGCCTCGGGCCCAATCATAATCATCATAAACTCGGCCTCAGGCCTAACCTATGGTAGGATGTAGTTTTGGGGTAAGAAACCATAGAAACTTAACCACTCGGTGTTAAATACTTCTCCCTTTAGATTATCTATGGTCATCTCACAAAAATCCACTTTTAGAATAATATCATGGTTCACCACGAACCCAATAATCAAATCTATAATCTCATATAGTGAAGTGGATTTCAAAGTTCAAGAACCATTAGTTCAATTCATTTCTCAATCATCTCAAAATACTCAAATCATGAGTGCTTATAGCACAAGAGTTCATAAATTCACAAGTCTCAAATAGGGCTTACTAATCCATTGTTCAATCTCATGTTGAAGCTCATCAAAAGCATAATATATAGCATATAGATTCATAAATCATGTGGAAATCTGGGAATTTCAACAATTTATCTCAAAATCTCAATAAAGTCATAGCTTCAATCTCTCAACATTGCAAATATTAGCTTCTCAAGGAGTAAAATCATGGGGTTTATACCCAGTCGTAAATTCTCAATAAAAAATGCAGGAATCATGCCATTTGTCTCTTAATTCATAGAAAATCTCAAGATAATGCATTCAATAATAATGGGTGAAAACTCCTAATTCAAATTCATGTAAAAACCTCATTGATATAAAAAAATTCATGATGTAAATAAGCCTTTTGGGGACAAAGGTGAAAGGGCTACCCTTGTTCAAAACCCCACATACCTTAAATTAGAAGCTTTGGATGAACTCTCACTTTTGGAACTCTATTCATACTCTTGAATGAGGGTTCTTGAGATTCTTGGAAAAGGTTTTAGAGACTTAGGATTTTTGTTGAGAGAAAACATGAGAAAAACTTCATAGATTGCTTGTAAATGGCCTAGATTTGGTGTTAACATGCTTTAATAGGCTTTGAAAAAGTCCAAAGTGCTCTTTTTAACACTTGTATGAAGCTGAAAGAAAAAATTGAACTAGGAACCTAATTTCATAAGCCACCTCGATGCACCACTTATCGCGGTGGCTCACTGGAATTTGACAATTAGTAAATTGGGAGTCCTCGTGATGCAGCGCCATCGCGTTGTCGCACTGGTTGGGACCTGGGACTACTCCGCGATGTGCCTCTATCGCGGGGTTCCACTGGAAATTGACTATTTGGAAATTGGGCTCCTCCGTGATGCGTAACTATCACGGTGTCCTACTGGAAATCGATAATTGCAATATAAACCCTCTCTGTGATGAGCCATCAACTTTAACTTGAAATGACAAATCTCTTCTTATTCTCAATACTTAAGGGATAAAGAAACTTTACACGATACTTTCAAATCATTCATATGTCTCATGGAGACTAAAACTTCATCAATTCTCAAGATCTCATAACTCTTTTGGAAATCAAATACTTGGAATTCGAAATCATATAACTTTTAAACATGCCTGAAGGCATTTCATTCACTTTGGGAAAATATCTTATTTTAGGCTTTAGGGAACTCATTCAATCTAAAAAGGAATATACTCTAGTTTAGTAAAAATAACTTATCTTAAGGATTCATGGGAAAATACCAAATCAAGAGAAAATGCTTCCTTTTAAATAGACAATTCATATCAATGGAATGCTTTAGCTAGGAAGAAACTTTACAACCTCATTATTAGGAAAATAGCTCATATGAGGGAAAATAATTTAGTTTCCAAAGAAGTAGCTGATCTCAAGTTTAAAGGGCAAGGGAATTTCTCGTAACTGACATAAATCATGCGACCTACATGGAGTCCAACATTTTATCCTCCTAAGGAGGAGGCCCCATAATGGGAAAAAGCGTCATACTCTTGCCAGAGAGTATAACCTATGTCTAGTGATTGCTAAATAAAACTCAGCCTCGGGACCAATCATATCGTTATCAACTCAGCTTGAATACCAACCTACGGTGACACGTATTTTTGGTGTAAGAAACCATAGCAACTTACCCCCTCGGTGCTAAATACTACACTTTTTAAATTATCTGCGCTCATCTCATAAAAACCCACTTTTAGATTAATCTTATGGTTCACCATGAACCCAATAAACAAATTAATAATCTCATATAGTAAAGTGGATTTCAAAGTTCAAGGACTATTAGGTCAATTCATTTCTTAATCATCTCAAAATACTCAAATCATGGGTGCTTATAGGACAAGAGTTCATAAATTCACAAGTCTCAAATAGGGCTTACTAACCCATAGTTCAATCTCATGTTGAAGCTCATCAAAAGCATAATATATAGCACATAGATTCATAAATCATGTGGAAATCTTGGAATTTCAGCAATTTATCTCAAAATCTAAAAATAGTCATATGCTTCAATATCTCAACATTGCAAATATTAGCTTCTCAAAGAGTAAAATCATGGGGTTAATATCCAGCTGTAAATTCTCAATAAAACATGCAGAAATCATGCCATTTGACTCTTAATTCATGGAAAATATCAAGATAAAGCATTCAATAATAATGGGTGAAAAACGCCAATTCCAATTCATGTAAAAACCTCATAGATTTCAGGAAATTCATGATGTAAATAAGCCTGTTGGGCACAAGGGTGAAATGGTTACCCTTGTTCAAAACTCCACATACCTTGCATTAGAAGCTTTGGATGAA
>NC_061117.1:159448096-159466567 GCF_002878395.1 Capsicum annuum
TTTCTCAAAGGGTGTTTTAGGAAAGAACGTCTGTGAAACCACACAATCAATCATAAAATGAAAAAAAGATTCTAAGTATAGGAAAGTATGATTAGAATGCCAGTTATATAAAGCAGTAACGCATAGCACTTAGTTATATATAATAGCATGCTTTAGCAACATAAAAATAAACGTCAAAAAATAGAACTAATAAAAGGAAAAGTGAAGAAGAAATAAATATAGAGAAACATGAATAACACATAAATGGAAAAAGGAGATGAGACTAACATGTACAAATGAATCATGATATAAACAATAAAAGGGAAAACAAGAAATTAATTATGAAAAAATAAATAAACATAGTGAAAGAATCCCACATAAAACACAAACTCATAATGTTAGAACGTATGATCCCTAGCAGAGTTGCCATTCTATTATGCCCCATTTATTTTATGAAAAATGGGATTTGATGTGACCACTCTTTTTGGAATTATTTTAAAGGCGTGTGTGAAGAGACGCGACCTAACGTATTAAGGTTTGTTAGGTCACCGGTCTAGGCTAACTACGAACCTATTTTGTTATTCTATCTTACTTCACTAGAGATTCGGGTAAGAGTTCAAATTACCTCAAAAGAAAAGTGTTATGCACGTTTTGAGGTCCACGAACGTGGTTTCCAACTGAATTCATATTTTATGTGGAGATTCTATGTGATCAAGTAATGGTCACTTATTTTATTATTAACGTTAACTAAGTGATAAAGTAACGAATAAATAAACATGTTATTTTATTATTTCTAATCATTAACTAGGTGGTGAAAAAAATAACAAATAATGTAAAGTAGAGAAGTTATGAGATAAGGAATAGCAATTTATAATTAAATATTTATTAATTTAAAGCCTAAACTACCACAAGAAAACAAGTACGTAAAGTAAGTGGAAAAAAAAGTAAAATAAATAAAGAATTCACAAAATCCTACAAAGAATGGTTTTGGTCTCAGGTAAATGCAAAGCAAAAAGTAAAATAAATAAAGAATTCACAAAATCAAACAAAGAATGGTTTTGGTCTCATTCAGATTAGAACCCCAACTTGTTAATCATTATCCAACCCAGTAGCCAGATTCTTAAAAAAGTGTCACACATTGTATAATGTCTCTTGTTATCATAACTTCTGAATGACTACCCGCCCACCCCATCTAGGATAGTTATTAACCTAAAGGCGCACTAAAAATAAAGGATAAAACTAGTGCCTCTAGGATACCTATCATCCCACTTATTTCCTAAGAGGAATTGAGCTTTGATAATTTTGATTTATGGTTTAGACAAACAAAGCAATGTTTCCTAGAACACTAAACGCGAAACAAATAGGACATCACATAGCCCATAATAGTCTCAAAGTAGCCTCTTGGTTAATTAAAGCTGGTTAATGTGATAAACATGGAAAGACAGATAATCCATTAATTCGGTATAATTAACTTATAGACATGCTATCTAGATGTTATGTAATTGTTTATCAACAAAAGAAAATGGTCAAATAATTCAAAAAATAATTTTTCTAATTTGCTAAATTAAAATCCATGTCAAAGTAAAGTAAATATATTAGAGAATAACAAACATTAACATTGTTATGCAAAAGACAATTACATACTTTGTAAAGAAGTAACAAAAGGTAGGAATTAATCTTAGAGTTCTAGGACATATATCATATATGTTTGTGATGATTGTTCAACATGTCTCTTTTGGAAGAATTTTTAGGAGAATTTGGGTACCCGAGTTGATATTAGCAAGTATTTCACCCCCTGACAGATGGTCAATCGAAGAGGAATTTTTATGTCTTAAGGTATGCTCCACACTTGTGTGATAGACTTTAGTGGTCAGTGGAAGCAATATCTATCTTTTGCTGAGTTTGCATATAATAATATCTACCATTCTAGTATTGAGATGGCTAACTTCAAGGTATTATATGGTAGGCGTTGTTGCTCTCCAATTGGTTGATTTGAGGTTTATGAGATTAGACCTCGAGGTACAGACTTGCTTCGTGAGTCTTTCAATAGAGTTTGGATGATTCAGGATAGGCTTTGAGTAACTTAGAGTAGTCTAAAGTGCTATGTGGATTGTAGACTTCGTTCCCTGAGATTTAGTGTTGGCCAAGTCTTTTTTCATATATTACCCATGAAGGGTGTGATGAGGTTTAGGAAAAAGGGAAAGCTTAGCCCTATGTATTTCAGATCTTTTGAGATTCATCGAACTAACAGGGGTATGGCTTATGAGTTAGCATTGCCCCAAGATTTATCAATTATTCATCTAACTTATCATGTTTTAATGTTTTAACGCTACATTCCAGATGAGTCTTATGTCATTTGTTGGGATTCAATCCAATTAGATGAGAGGTCTTTTGTTGAGGAGTCCATATCTGTTCTAGCTAAAGATGTTAGACAATTGTGTTCTAGAGATATTCCAGTGGTTAAGGTCCAGTGTAGACATCAACCAGTAGATGAGTTTACTTGGAATATTGAGTCTGATATGCATGGTAGTTATCCCTAGACTTTCATTGATTCATGTATTTCACTTGCCTTTAGTTCAAGGATGAACAACTATCTTAGTGATAGATGATGTAATGACCTGATTTTTTTAAATTTTTGTAAAAAATTTATTTCTGTGTGATTTGACCATTTTACCTCTCCCCGTGGTTGTATTGTGGTATTAAGGGGTATGAGGATTATTGACACGGTTCTTAATGCATTTTGGTGTGATTTGTGCGAGATTATATTTTTTGGTGGTTATAAATGCTTTATATTGACATTGGTCAAGTTTTATTGATCTATGCATCGAATGGCAAAACGGTTTACGCCATTAGATCTATAACATCAATTTTAGGTTGGTCTGGTTTTAGGTGTAATGGATCAATTTAGGAGTCATGATGGTATTTACTTTATCCTGCCAGTAGGTAAGACAAACCATAGCCCGGAGCTACACACAATTGGTTAACTTGGTGGAATATGGCCTAAAAGCCGGAAATCAACATTTAAAGAGTTAAAATAGCAATAAAGCAGTACTAAATGTCTAATAGATAGATAAAGGGTCAACAACTATCCCATGACTTAGTAATATCGGTACAAAATCTACTACAAATAAACCATAAGTACTGAATAGTCAAATACAATATGTCTCAAAAATGAAAGACTAGACATTAATAAGTAGAAGGAAGAAAGGTAACTCTGACTGCAAGAGCTTACCCAATCTCCCAAAATAACCTTGCACGAGCATTACATCAACGGTGGCAACTAGTAATCGGATCTATACCAAAAAGGTACAGAAGAGTAGTATGAGTACCAAAACCACGGGTACTCAGTAGGCATCACAGGCTAACATAAATAAATACGATTATGACTAATAATTAAAAAAATAAATACGAAAACTAACATAAATATGATACCATTATGACTAATAATTGTCCCGCATAAGCCAACAAGTGCAAAAAAATAAATAACCTAGTGCAGGCCCCCATAAGCCTAGAGTATACAATCAAGGAAAGTAAATAACCCAATAACCATAAATTACCAATTATTATGCCATAACCAGGAATCCAACCGATTTACATCATATAATAAATAACTCCCAAAATGCCATATTTGAATCGAAAGTCAATAGTATCATCATAATTATAATTATTTGCCCGACTTGAATCAAAACTCATATTATCAACATTTTAATTAAACATCCGAATTGAGCCTTAACTCATATATCATTATCATCATCAATTGTCGGACTCAATTGGAACTCATATTATCATTATCATCATCAATTGTTGGACTCGAACCGAAACTTACAAATCATTTAGACCATATCAATAGACCATGTAAATATAGCATAATCATGAGCCATATCACTAAATCACAATAATTATCCACCACAACTTATCCAGAAATATCCATAACTCCTAACAATGAACTAACATAATAAATAAAAATCTAATATCCTCAGAATCCTAAAATAAGCATTAATAAGGGTATATCATATGACATTTATCCTATTAAAGCTAACACAAGTCATGGCCTATGGCTGGCTAGAGGGGCCCACTCCTAATCCTTAAAATCCATTTTAGGCAAATTCCACCTCGGACTAGGCTAAGGTATCTAAAATCATTTCTAAATGTTAAATAATCCCTTTAACCCTATGTTCACAATTTATCCTAATACATGGGCAACTAAGTCAATTATACCTAAATAATGGTTTTAAGATAGCCCAAACAGTCCAACTAACGCGAATAGTGTAAATCATACCTCCAACATCTAAATCCCACACCATACCTAGCATAATATCATAATCATACTATGAAATAGCTCAATCTATAAAGAGGGTAAGCCAAGCCACCTGGATGCTGAAGAAAAGCCCAAAGATTCTGCTAAACCACCGATTTTCCTTTTCAAGAAGCTTTCTCAAGATACCACACTGTGAGAATCACAATCTAATCATTAAAATGAGAACAATGATATCCATATTGCACTATTGTTCATCGGGTCCAAAATCACATAAAAATCCTATGTGCTGCTCATTTATGAAATTACTCTATCGAAAGAACCACATCGTCCTTCTATGCTCAAAGGACATTTACCCTATAAAATGGGCAAATTTTGAGATCTAATAGTGCTACATCAAGCCACAAATACTTTAGGGATTTTAGAAAAAGACCGAGGAGTTAACAAGGATATTGATGGAATCTTACCACAAATTAGATGAAGATTTGCATAAATTAACTCCACCAATGCCCCACAATAACCCACATTTTATTCTCCTAAGAATTCCCACATTTTAGAGTTTAATATACTTAAGAATGGTTGTAGAGTGGTGAAAATCGGGCTAAGTGGGGTATTTATAACCTTCCCAAGTATGCGAATGCTGCAAAAGTAGACACTGGGCCGCTTTAGCGGTAGGGGCTAAAGCGCCCAATGGAACGCCAAAGCGGTACCTCTCTGACATGGCAGACTACTATGGAGGACTATTTGTGCTAAAATAACTAGTACTTTAGCGACCAACAAAATGCTGAAGTGACACTTGCAGATGTGGTTAGGGACACTAAAGCGCCTTCAGCTAAAGTTACAAAGGGATACTTTAGTGGTTGCAATAGTTTTTCTTTCATCAGCTGGAGACTTGGAATATTTTTGAGTCTCCACCAACCCCTCATGATTCATTTGGAATCCTGTATATGTAAAGCGAAGCATAGTACGAGTGCAGAAAATCCATCCCCAAGATAAATTCTAAAATCTAACATGTCCAGCTCTATTAGTTATACCACAGTCCCCTACCATAGATAGATACTACACATCCCCTACAGACTGTTCTAGCCATAATAGAGTCACCCATCAGGGTAGATATAAAAAAAGGATCGGGAATACTCTCAGGACCAAAACCAAAATGAGTAGACACATAAGGGGTCACATAAAAAAGGGTAGATCCAAGATCAAATAGACAATACACATCATTAAAAAGAGTTATAACATACTATTGGCGATATTAGGATATGACTTAAAGTCCTGACGAGTAGCGAGAGCATATAGACAATTCCAGCTAATTCCATTACCACAAGTAGAAGTAGCACCCCCTAGTGCAGGAACTGAAGAAGTAGAAATAGAAAATTTATAAGATCCAATAGCAACCTTTGAAGGAAAATCCTTCTCTAAGTGACCAAGCTGGCCACATTTAAAACACTTATTTTTCCCGTTATCATAGAAATCATGGTGCAACTGCCCATAGAAATGACACAAAGGATATAATGGTACTGACTGAACACCATTATCCTAAGACTGGCCACCTAGCACCCTAAATCCACTATTCTTCTAAAAATAATAATTGCCCGGCGGCTTTGAGTATGGATCACTAGCCCTAAAGTAGGAACTAGAATTTCCCCACTTCTTCTGAGACCACTGCCTGCCACCATCCCTACCACTATTCTGATGGTCTCCTTTCTGTTTAGAATACAAAAACTTCTTACTCTATCTTTCCCCTATCTCTACTTGTTTTTTCTCTTCTTCTCAACTTATTGCATACACACCACAAGTCTAGAAATATCCATGACTTATTCAACAAGGCAACCTTTCTGTCTAACACAACCTCCCAAGATAGATCTGAAGCAAACTTTCTCATCCTTGCACGTATAAAAGACACCAACTCTAGAGCATAGCGAGACAACTTATGAAACTTCTAGGCATATACTTTTACTATCATTCTTCCCTGCATAAAGTTCACAAGTTCTTCAACCTTAGCCTTTCTCATCTCCCGAGGAAAAAAATCAAGAAAAGCACTAGACAAATCATCCCATATAGATGGCTCAGCATTATTTCCCCTCGACTTCTCCCATTTCTCATACCACTAATAGGCCATATCTTTGATATTTTATTTGACCATATAGCTTTGGATGAATATTCTAACATAAATCCTTATCATGACCTTGTAAGCAACAATCTTTGCAATACTTAGGTTTATGATCATACTGAATATTAATCCATTTGGACTTAATATCTCCAGTGATATTATCTTTCTCATTGATTTTAATTTTGTGTGGTAGTTTAGCTACCAAATCCACTTTTATCTTCACTCTTTCACAACTTGGCCTCTTATGATTCCTTATGGTCATATCCACCACTAATTTTTTGCCAACGACAGACACAATCGAGAAAATGGCTTCCTTGGTAATAAAATTTAGTGGTAAATCTGGTAGTGCAATTCATGCCACACAAACAGTGGTTTCAACATCCAGTTTAAACCATGGGTCCTATTTAAGTATCCTTATTTTCCAATACATGTCTTCTGTCCTTGATATAATACATAGTGGTTGATAATAATTGTACATAGTCCTCCAATTGATTCAAATGAATCAATATATGTCTGGTATCTAACACCATTATTATGAACTCTCCCTTAATCCTGCATAGCTTTGGGATTACTTTTCTAAGTTCAGTGACATTAGGTTTTCCATTTGATAACTTACCAATTATTACATAGTTCAAATTCTCTTGCATGATCAAACTTTTTACTTCTAAAGACTTCCACATAATCGATGGTTTCCCATGCAGCAGAACGATGATTTTAGGAGGAACCCTAATATTCTCATGAACGTAAGGTTTAGCCTTTATGAAATAAATAGATTTTGGGATAGGTGCCTTCAGTTTACTCTTTGCTTTAGTAATATGCTTAGGTAATTCCTCTAGTGGGTTAATCCCATCGGAAGTTGTAGCCATAATGATCAAAAATTTGATTATCTATGAAAGTTTTGCATGTGCCCTTTTTATGTTTTTCTTAGAGATTCAATCTCTAATTTGTTTCTATATAAGAGTTGAATATTTGGCATGATTTTAGTAAGATATTTGAATAAGGACTCAATGAATAGGGGTTAATAAGCACTTTAAAACTTTAGCCTGGATTCTGTATCTTAACCATTATATAATAGTACACACGGTCTATATGGACCCTAACTCTCCCCTTCTAGTTGGGACATAGTGTATGTAGTCGCATGAACTGGAGAATAATCATATACATATATGCACGGGAGAATCGAACCTCCTAATAATATAGTAAGGTGACTTAAGTACTTGGTCATGTAATGTAATATGGAAGACTCAAACCTCCAAATCAAATAACAAGGGGGACTCAAACCACCCGATCATAAGCAAGGGGACTCAAACCCCAGGCCATTTAGACCTAGCACCGGTAAATGCGGTTTCCAGTATTGGTCCCTTAGGAATTCAACTTTCATGACAGATCTACTTAAACCTCTTTTAATCCCCATTAAACAATTTATAACACATTCTCATTCATTGAACCATAATACACATTTAGGCAAACAATGTTTGTATCATCTTACCAACTATACTTGCAAGCTAACATCAATATGCCAAATCAATTATTATTACTTGAGGGAAATTCACAACCCCCTGGTTCTATTATACATTAGCCTGTCGAATTACACAAGCCTATAAGGTTCAATTCAAAATCATTATGCCTTATAGCTTTTCACATTATGAAATAATCCAAGAGTAGTTCAATGTGCATACTTTCCATATTCAAAACCAATTTCACAATATGGGGTTGAAGTCATTTTCACTTTAATGATCAATATTCTAAAATTAGGGGAAATCATAATCCCCTAGTTTATTTACCATACCTTTGCACCCAAAAGTTTAAAACCATAAATAAAGCATGAACAATCATATGTAAACCATGGGAAACATTGTTAAAAAATAAATATTCAAAACCATAAACCCATGTTCCAAAACGAATATCAATACCACATGAATAACTATTTAAAACACATGATTTTACCAAATTATAGTTGGGGAAGAGTAATATGTTAGATACATAAGAATAGGAAAATGATTCAGAGCTTGGGACCTAAAAGATGAATGTATGATGAAATCTTTAAAATTTCTTGGGGTTTTTAGCTTGAGAGTGGAATTGGGGAATTTGATCTCTTTAAACCAAAAGGAATAGGATATATTATGTTTAAGGGCCATATATAGGTGAAAAGACCCAAATCCCCTCACCCCAAGTTAAATAAAATAAGGACTGTAAGAATTTTACACAACAACGTGGCACACTACCTATTACAGAGAGTAACCTCTGTGACATACTACTTATCATGGAGGAGCCTGCCTCTATTCCACATCGCCTATAAAGAAGGGCTCCCTCCGTGACATAGAGAATTCACCGAGGATTACTGCCGCAGGATCTTAACATAACTCCAAACCTTATCTAAAAATTCCAAAACTCTTCTGAGACACCACATTAATATATCTAAACACAATTAAGTCAAAAATTAATATTTTAAGCATGGGAAGACCAAAAATAAAATTCTTAAAATTTTGAGGGAGCTACATATTATAAGAAAACCCTGCCAAAGTTAAGCGTTGCTTTGATTGACCTCCAAAATCCATAATACAGGTTAAGAGAACATCCTTGAGAACCTGAATAGTCTGCTCTGACTACCCATCGGTCTGGGGATAAAAGGGTGTGCTAAGATCCACCTATATGCCCAAATCCACCTGAAAAGCTCTCCAAAAGCTAAAAGTGAACACTAAATCCTGGTTTGATATTCTATATATAGGCATACCATGAAAATGAACAATCTTAATAACATAGATATGAGCCAACCTCTCGACACTAAAGGATATATGAATAGGAGTAAAGTGTGCCGACTTGGCCAACCAATCCACAATTAACCAAATATCATAAGAACCACAAAAAGTATAAGGCAAACCACTAAAAAAGTTCATGGTAATCCATTCCCACTTCTACTTAGGAATGAGCAATATTTGAATCAGGCCACCAGTTCTTTAATGCTCGACCTTCACCTACTGACAACATAATCAACAAGCAACAAAATTTGATACATCTCTTATCATATCCTCCACCAATAATGCTATCTTAAATCTCCCTACATCATAGAGGTACCCAAGTGAATAGAATATCTTGAGCTTTGAGCCTCATGCAAAATTGACTTAATAAAGTAATCAACCTTTAGAACACACATACATCTATCAAATCTTAGGGCATACTCAGAATCTATTATAACCCTCCTATACTCACCACTTAACACCTGATTACAGATGGTGCAAAACCTCTTATCATTGTATAGATAATATTAAATCTACTCAAATAGTAAAGACCTTACCTCAACACTAAAAAAAATCCTCCTAGGGTCTAAAATATAAAGTCACATCATCAAGTTTTCTAAGAACTAAATGTCCCGAGCCAATAACCTTTGAGAAACTAAAATACAAGCTAAGATACCATGATCATTGCCTCAACCCAAGGCATCCACTACTATATTAACCTTGCTTGAATAATATAAGATAAAGATGTCATAATCCTTAAGCAACTTCATCTATCTATGCTACCTGGAATTATGCTCTGCCTGTGTCATAAGATGCTGAAGATTATAATGATTTGTAAAGATCTCACAATAAATGTCATAAAGCTAATGCCTCAAAACCATAAACATCAAAACTATGATATCCAAGTCTAAATAATGAGTGAGGTAGGTGTGCTCATGCACCTTCAGCTATCTCGATGCATAAGAAATAACACGACCCTACTACATAAATACTATAATGACCCTCTAGTTAATTTTCCATATTTCTGCCTATGTCTATCGTTGGAAATTTTCTATATATACCCCAAGTCATTTATAACTTGCTGGGGCTGAAAGTTTGGTTATAGTGTAGTTCATTTGGTTTTTAGAGACAATTCTATGTTTTGAAGTGTTCGCTAGTTCTAAATTGCCACCAGGTGAAAACATCGATGAAACAATCTTGTATGTAAATTTTGATTGCGCCAAAAACTCTAAAATGTTGATTTTAGGCTAGGTAGACCTTTGGTTCAGGTCTCGAGGAACCCATACTCATTTTAACATATTGGTTGAAAAGTTGAGAAGTTATAAATATGTCTACTTAGATTTTCGCTGCAGCAATTAGGCTTTTTGCCAAGTTTTGGATCACTCTCGAGTGATGAAGAAGGTACATCGTGCAACCCAAGGGGCCAATGATAAGATTCCTATACATAAAGGTAGTTTCAGTAGACCTGTAGTAGTTTCCAATTTAGAGGTAGTAGTTGTCATGGTGGGTATTCTCCACATCTATCCTATCAGTCTCAGAGTCAGCCCAATCAACCAGTGCAGAAAGCTCTTCAAATTAATGATAAAGTTCAGTCTAGTACTAGTGATTTCCCTAGTCAGTTTGGCGGGCAATCTTTAAGGGGTTCATATTCTGGAAATTCTATTCGTGGTTGTTATTATGGGTTTTATGCATCTTCTTGTTTGGGTTTTGCTCTATGTTTATGTTATAGATATCGTAGTCTTTGTCACTATTTTTTAGAGTTCCCTCTTCATAGGGTAATTATTGCTTCAGCTCAGATTGTTCCCCCTTTTAGATCAGTTCACCCATTAGAATGAGATTGTTCTCATATTTGTAGGGGATGGTTCCCAGTGTACTCGAGGAGGTTCTTAGGTAGGTAGGGCAGGAAGATGGACAAGTGCCCAGTCTGTGGCAAGTGTGATCAGTTGTATGAAACACCTTCTAGACCTGAGGCTGAGACTTCGTATGTAGTTATTATAAGTACGATTTTTAGTTGCTGCTACTTATCTGTTGCCTTATCTAATCTGGTATCCAATTATTATTATATTTTCACTTATTATGCACCATGATTATAGTTGTCTTATGATTTATTATATGTGTCATTGCACGTATCTACTTCATGGGTAATTCATTAGTAGTAGATCAAGTTTCCAGATCATATATTATGAGTATTAGAGATATCAATACTTATGCTGATCTTATTATTCTGGATAGGGTAGAGTTTGATGTGATTTTGAGCATGGACTGGCTATACCAATACTATACGGACATAGATTATTTTTCCAAGACCATTACCTTAGTCATGCCTGACGTACCCCTTGTTACATGGAAGGGAGTAGTTAACCATGAGCCGACATGGATTATTAGTTAGGTTCATTTTAGGTGGCTTACTTTAAGAGGTTGTGAGTCTTAACTCACTTAAATTTGAGATACTAGTGTGGAGATTCCATCGCTTAACTTTGTTCACGTAGTTTATGAGTTTCCTGATGTGTTTCCTACCGACCTACCTAGTATTACCCCTATCTGTGAGATTGAGTTTGCTATTGATCTTGGGCTAAGCATCCAACCTATTTTTATGGCACCTTACAGTATAGCTCCTAACAAGCTTAAGAATATAAATTCTGAACTTTACAATCTTCTTGGTAAGGGTTTTATTAGATCGTATATGTCCCCTTGAGGAGCTCTTATATTGTTTGTGATGAAGAAATATGGCTTGATATGTATGTATGTTGATTATAGGCATCTAGTGAGTTGACAGTGAAGAAGCGTTATCCTATGCCACACATTGATGATTTATTTGACCAGCTTCAGGGTGGAACAGTGTTTTCTAAGATAGAATTTTGATCTGGTTGTCATCAGTTGAGGATTTGGGATGAGGATATCTCGAAGACAGCTTTTAGTACCTATTATGGTCATTATCAGTTATTGATAATGTCATTTGGGTTGACTAATGTGCCTATCGCATTTATGGATTTAATAAACCAAGTATTCAAGCCTTATTTGGATTCTTTTATGATTGTTTTTACCAATGACATCCTTGAATATTTGAGGTGTATAGAAAAGAATTCATAACATTTGAAAATTTTACTCCAAACCTTGAGAGATCATGTACCTTTTTCTAAGTTATCTAAGTGTGAGTTTTGGCTTGAGTCAGTGACATTCATTGAATATGTGGTGTCTAAGATTAGTATTATGGTAGAACCATCCATGATTGAACCAATTATTTATTGGGCTAGACCTATATCTCTTGATGAGGTTTGTAGCTCATTAGTTTGGTTAGTTAATAGAAATGGTTCATCAAGGGTTTTTTTACTATTTTAGCTCCTATGACTAGATTGACTTAAAAAAAGGTTCCTTTCTGATGGTCTGAGGAGTGTCAGTCGATCTTTAAAAAGCTCAAGGACTTTCTTAGTTAGATCCTATTTTAGTTATTTCATTGAGGTTGAAGGATTCATCGTGTTATATGATGCTTCTAGTATTGATTTGGGTTGTATATAGATGAAGAAGGTCGTTTCACTGCTAATGCTTCTAGACAGCTTAAGGGGCATAAGCGTAACTATGCCAGTAATGATTTTGAGTTAGCGGCAGTAGCTTTTATGCTGAAAATTTGGAGGCATTACCTATGTGGTGTGCATTGTGAGATTTTCACTGATCATCATAGTCTTTAGCATTTTATAACCTAGAGAAAGCACAATGCTTGGTAGTGTAGATAGATGGAGTTGCTTAAGGATTATGATATTTCCATCTTGTATCATCTGGGTGAGACAAACATGGTATCGGATGCCTTGATCCATAAAGTAATAAGTATGGGTTGCTTGGCTTATATTTCTATTTCACAAAGGCTGTTAATACAGGACATTCAATCCTTAGCCAACTAGATGGTTCTCCTTGATATTTCAGACACTAGTAGTATTCTTTCTAGTATTGAGGTGAGATCTTTATTATTTGAGCATATTCAAGATTATCCATTTGAGGAAAGTAAGCTTGGCTTCCTTAGTGATCATGTGTTGAGTGGTAAGTCATAGAGGAACACCATAGATTTCGAAGGTGTTTCAGAGATTTTCTGGCTGCATTTATGTTTCGATGATCGATGACTTGATTCAGTTGATTTTCCATGAGGCTCACAACTCTAGATATTCCATTTACCCCGGTACAACTAAGATGTATAGAGATTTAAGACAACTAAATCATCCGTTGCTCCCTGTGTCACACTAGCAATAATGACTCTGACCAAAGAATCTACAAGGAAGATAGGGTGGAGCCGACTAAGCACCACTAGCCTTGAATTGGGTACCCTATGCCTGGATCCCACCACTAACCTGAGGACCAACTATCATCCGACGACCTTGGGTAAGGAGCATGAAAGAACTCAAGATCTTCCACTTCTTTCTAGAGCACTTACCACAACTCCACCACAAAACTTGGACAGTCTAAATTTCTTCCCTTACCTTCGACTCAACTCAACTTTTTTCTTTTTCTCTTCTTCCACTTGTTGTATATATGTGATCAACCTAGAGATGTCCATATTTTTAATCAACAAGGATGTCTTGCGCATCCTATCCTTCATACTAGAGACCATCTCCAGAGCATACCTTGACAATTGATGTAATTTCAAGGCATACTCTTGAAAAAATATCCTCCCTTGATTCAAGTTCACAAACTCTTCCGCTTTTGCTTCCCTCAACTCTGAAGGAAAGAAACGGTCTAAGAAAGCCTCAAAGAAATCCTCCCATATAGCTGTAACGCCCCGCATTTTAGGCTAGAGTAAAAACCATGATTTTGATGCGTTGCTAATCCCAAAGCCATAAAATACTATGCCAATACAGCATGTTCATTATTGTATAGAATGTGAACACGCTCAAGCTTGAATTTAGACCATAGAGGTCCTTCAACTCAAGGACGAGTTGAAACTATTTCGGTCGACAAAGTTTTAGTGGACATTGTAAATTGTGTCATCTTTAGTCAACCATAATTCTCTATATATGTCGAATTAGGAAGTCTACTCTGTGTCAAATGATAGGTATTCGAGTTATCTTTCCAACGATATCAATTTGGCTAAAATCCAACACCCGAGCAAGAAGTTATGACCTTTCAAAGTGATAAGCAACGCCTAACCAATCGCCCTTGGCCACTGGAAAGCATAGACGATAGCCTAGGAGGTGCCTATGTGAAGATAGGCAATGGGATGGGCGGCGCCTATGTAAGGAATTCTGGAAATTTAAACACTCCGTATTGAGGACAAAGTGGTCCTTTTCCACCCTTACTTAGCCCTAAAACATGAGATTTAGTTCCAAGGACCCCAAAATACATATTCTTTCAACAAAAGTGCTGAAGATTCTCCTTAGGGTTTCAAAATAAAAACCCAAATAGTTTAAGATTGGACCGTAGGTTTTCAAAGATAATTACATATTTGGAATCACCAATCAGCAAGCTTCCAGAAACATCTATTATCTTCGAAAATAAAGGTACATGGGGTTATCCAAAAATTTCATGGGTGTAGTATTTATGAACATGCATGCTTTTAAATGGGGGTTTTCAATCAAATGCTAATATCTTGCTTTCAATATGATTTCTAAGTCATTTTGTTTATGTCATGGGAATTGTTTGCCTGTATATTTCAATGGTTAAACCATGCATATGTGATTTGAGATTTTCCATGGAAGTTGATAAATATGAATGATAAATTGTTTTCAAATTCCTATGATAATGTTTCGACACTCCATATTATATTGTGATTAACAAAAGAGAGCATGAATTTGAAATAAATATCGTTCACCACTTGTAAATGATGAAGCACCTTGGTTTTTGCATGATTATGCATATATGGATGTGATATTGCTGACTTGTAAGTCGGGTATGACGATACCCTACAGAATACGATATGCGATTGAATAAGATGAAATTTGAATGCATTGATTTTACATGAGAAAGGTGGATGCTCGAAGAAGGGGTTTGAGACACAAGTGGCTCATCGCTGGAATAACGTGTTTGCCGACATAGAAAATCGGTACCATGCTTTGTGGTCTTGCGTACCTGACATTATATTATCCCAAATTGGGATTTTGGTTAGGAGCCATACTTTGTGGTCTTGTGCACTACCATATTTGATTTGGGTTGAGACACCATGCTTTGTGGTCTTGTGTGTCTCTCCCTCACTTATACTCTAATCTCGGCGGCAACCGAGATTTGATAGTTGGTGTAAATTATGTAGGGTATTCTAACTATCTCAGTTGCATTTCATTATTGTTGAGAAAAACTATTTCATTACACCCATGTGTTTTCAAACTATTTGATACAAAATTGCTTTATAATGGCTCTCAACTATATTTTGTAAAAATATTATGTTTTTCTTTGATATCTCTGCGTGACAGTACTTTTGTGCTGACCCCCTCCCCTCTCCAACCACTCAGGTTCAGAGGCCCATTCTAGGGGTTAAGAGAATCAGTAAAACTTTCAGACATAGCTGTAGAGACAAGTGGTGAGCCTTCTATGTTTCGAAAGGTCTTATGTCCTGAAGTCCTTTTATCTTATATTCAGTTTTTGGGTCTGTTGGGGGCCTTGTCCCAGTTTTCAGATAGACATTATTTCAGTCATGTAGTAGAGATTTCACAGACGGTTTTAGAGATGTTGATTTAGATTGTGGGATACTATTCCTCATTGTCGCTTTCATATGATTCTTGACCATGTTTCTGTTATATTGTGTTTCTTTCACATTACTTTGATCATATGAATTACGTTCATGATTATCAGACAGATAGGGGTGTTTCGGGCCTTTATGGTTTTAAATTCTGATCATGGCCAGGCCCTAGTTTGGGTCATGATAAACTTGGTATCAAAGCACGGTTTATGGTCGCAGGGTGTCTGCAAAATCGTATCAGGTAGAGTCTTGTTTATGGGTGTGTAGCGCGCCACACTTATAAGCAGAAGGATACTCGGCGTTTAGGAAATGTTTTCCTTCTTTGTTATTTAGTTCGTGCTTCAGAGTCTGAACTGTCCCCTAATCAATGATCATTTGTGTTTCAAAAACACAATTATGTCTCTACATCGTATCGTTGATCAGAATGCTAAGGAAGATGAGGTTCTTCCCACCCGTTGGATTCAGACCCGTAATAGGGCTCACACTCCATAATTTGTCCCTTCTACAGGTTTCCCTCTACTCCCGACTAGTACACTTCGGGCTCCGCAGACTAATGTCAACCGTCCCCCAACTGCTCAGGGAGATATTTGCAATGCAGAATTCAGATGGTTTATTCATATGCTGAAACAGTTGGTAGCTAGCCACGCTCAACAATTGGAAGATGTTGGGTCTACATCTATTACATCTGAGGCTACTAGAGTCGGATATTTTATGAAGATGAACCCACCTAAGTTCACTAGCACCAAGGTGGAGAAAGATCCACAGGAGTTAGTGGATGAGGTGGAAAAGATATTTAAGGTGATGCATGTGGATGAGGTTGAAGGGGTGGAGCTAGCAAACTATCAGCTCAAGGACGTTGCGAATCAGTGGTATGTCGACTGGGAAGATGAAAAAGGTGAAAGTGTTGAGCCCATAATTTGGGGCGAATTTGTGGAAGCTTTCCTTGATCGATTCTTTCCTCTGGAGTTGAGAGAGGCCTAAGCGAAAGAGTTTATGAATCTGAAGCAGGGCAGTATGAGTGTCCAGGAGTACACTTTTGAAATTTCATAAACTAGCCCACTATACACAAGAGTTGACTAGTAATATGAGGGCCCAGATGAGGAAATTTGCATTCGGCCTTACTGATGACCTAGTACTTGAGTGCCAGGGGGCTATGTTGAATAAGGTGTTAGACTTTGCTCTACTGATCGTTCATATGCATCAAGTGGAAGAGAAGAAAAGAAAGATTACTAAATCTAAAGAGAAAGACAGATAAGCTAAAAGAGCTAGATCTGTGAATCAGCACCAGAGTCAGCCACAGAGTGGTAACTAGGGTAATAAGTGGTCGAAGAAGAAGTTTCTGAATAATGCACAATCAGTAGCCAGCGCCCCAGCACCCAGACCACCGACAGACAGAAAAACTCAGAGTTTTCAGACTCCTCATGGGTCTAAAGCTCTACGTACATAGTCTCAGGGCAGTGTGGCTCAACAGCGGCATACTCGTCCGTAGTGTGAGGTTTATGAAAGGAATCATCTAGGAAAGTAATGGTTTGAGGGGATAAACTACTATACTTTTGGTAAAGTGGGTCACCTTCAGAGAGATTGTCCATCTGCTGGAGTAAATACGAGGGGAGCTAAGTCCCAAGCCGCCTCTACACCTCTTTTTCCTAAGGGTGCCCCTTCAGCTGCCGGAAGCGGTCGCAACCAGTTATATTCATTGACTAACCGCTAGGAGGTGGAAGCTTAACCAGATGTTGTCAGCAGTATGTTACGAATCTTTTCTTATGATATTTATATATTGCTTGATCCCGGGTCTACTTTATCCTATGTGACCCCTTATGTGGCTATTGGTTTCAGGTTTTAGGCCGAAGTTGTTGTAGAACCCTTCTCTGTTTCTACTCCTGTAGGTTATTCTGTTGTTTCTAGAAGAGTATATAGAAATTGTGTTGTGTCTGTTCATAGTAAGAAAACTGTGGCAGACCTTATAGATCTTTATATGATAGATTTTGATGCCATCCTTGGGATGGACTGGCTCCATTCGTGTTATGCCACCCTTGATTGCAGAACCCAAAAGGTCCCTTTTTCTTTCCCGAATGAGACACTAATTATATAGGCAAGGATTTTTGTGGAACCTAGAGGTCACTTTATCTCTTATCTTAGATCCTGAAAGCTTATCTCCAAAGGGTGTATGTATTATCTAATCCGAGTAAAAGATTCAAAAGTTGGAAATCTTCCTCTACAGTCAGTCCCTATAGTGAATGAATTCCCAGAAGTCTTTCCCGAAGATCTCCCAGGGATTCCCCCTGATAAGGAGATAGATTTTGGCATTAATGTGTTGCCAGACACTCGTCCTATTTCTATTCTGCCATATAGAATGGCTCCCGTGGAACTAAAGGAGTTAAAGGAACAGCTTTCAGACCTCCTAGACAAAGGCTTTATTCGTGCTAGTGTTTCCCCATGGGGTGCACCCATGCTCTTCCTGCGAAAGAAGGATGGGGCCCTTCGGATGTGCATAGACTACCATCAGTTGAATAAGGTCAAGATTAAAAATAAATATCCTCTTCCTAGGATTGACGACCTTTTTGACCAGCTTCAGGGTGCCAAGTGTTTTTCAAAAATAGACCTTCATTCGGGTTATCATCAGTTGAAAGTTAGGGAGTTAGACATACCCAAGATAGCCTTTCAAACCCGATATGGTCAATACAAATTTTTAGTCATGTCCTTCAGGTTGACTAACGCCCCTGTAGCCTTC
>NC_061117.1:159466667-159483458 GCF_002878395.1 Capsicum annuum
CCCTAATGAGACACTAATTATATAGGCAAGGAGTTCTGTGGAACCTAGAGGTCACTTTATCTCTTATCTTAGAGCCCGAAAGCTTATCTCCAAAGGGTTTATGTATTATCTAATCCGAGTAAAAGATTCAAAAGTTGGAAATCTTCCTCTACAGTCAGTCCCTATAGTGAATGAATTCCCAGAAGTCTTTCCCGAAGATCTCCCAGGGATTTCCCCTGATAAGGAGATAGATTTTGGCATTGATGTGTTGCCAGACACTCGTCCTATTTCTATTCTGCCATATAGAATGGCTCCTGTGGAACTAAAGGAGTTAAAGGAACAGCTTGCAGACCTCCTAGACAAAGGCTTTATTCGTACTAGTGTTTCCCCATGGGGTGCACCCATGCTCTTCCTGCGAAAGAAAGATGGGGCCCTTCGGATGTGCATAGACTACCATCAGTTGAATAAGGTTAGGATTAAAAATAAATATCCTCTTCTTAGGATTGATAACCTTTTTGACCAGCTTCAGGGTGCCAAGTGTTTTTCAAAAATAGACCTTCATTCGGGTTATCATCAGTTGAAAGTTAGGGAGTTAGACATACCCAAGATAGCCTTTCAAAACTGATATGGTCAATACAAATTTTTAGTCATGTCCTTCGGGTTGACTAACGCCCCTGTAGCCTTCATGGATCTTATGAATAGAGTGTTCCATCAGTTTCTAATCTTGTTCGTCATTGTATTTATTGATGATATTTTGATCTATTCTAAGAGTAAAGAAGATCACGCCAATCACCTCCGAATTATCCTTTAGACCCTTAAGGATCATCAGTTGTATGCCAAATTTTCTAAGTGTGAATTCTGGTTAGATGCTATTGCCTTCTTGGGGCATATTGTGTCCAGTGATGGGATAAGAGTGGATCCCCAGAAAGTTGAACCAGTGAGAAAATGGACCAGACCCACTACCCCAACCGATATTCGGAGCTTCCTGGGTTTGGCGGGGAATTATAGAAGGTTCGTAGAGAGTTTTTCTTCCATAGCTTCTCCGCTTACTAAACTGACTCAGAAAAAGATAAATTTTGTGTAGTCTGACTTGTGAGAAAATAGTTTTGAGAAATTGAAGGACAAGCTGACTGCTGCTCTTGTTTTTACCCTTCTCGAGGGTGTAGATAATTTTGTGGTTTATTGTGATGCATCCCATGTGGGACTTGGTTGTGTATTGATGCAGCGTGGTGATAGCTTATGCATCTAGGCAGTTAAAGGTGCATGACCACAATTACCCCACTCATGACTTGGAGTTAGCAGCCGTGGTGTTTGCACTTAGAATCTGGAAGCACTATCTCCATGGAGTGCATATTGATATTTATACTGACCATAAGAGTTTATAGTATGTTTTCTCACAGAAAGAATTGAACCTCAGGAAGAGGCATTGGATGGAGCTTTTGAAAGACTATGATACAAGTCTACATTACCATCCAGGCAAGGCAAATGTTGTAGCCGACGCCCTCAATAGGTTGTCTATGGGCAGCCTTTCTCATGTAGAAGAAGGAAAGAAAGAGATGGTGAAGGATATTCACCTCCTTGCAAATCTGGGAGTGCGACTCTTAGATTTCGAAGATGGAGGGGTGATTGGTCATGAGTTAGCTAACTTATCTCTTTGTGCTGAAGTTAAGGAGAAGCGGATTGAAGATCCCATCTTGATGCAAATCAAGAAAGATGTGGGTCAACAAAAGGTTATGCCGTTTGAAATTGGTGGTGATGATATTCTGAGATTTCAGGGTAGGTTGTGTATTCCAAATATTGATGGGCTACGGGAAAGAATCCTTAATAAGGTGCACACTTTGAGGTATGTTATTCACCCAGGCTCTACTAAGATGTACCATGATCTGAAAACCTTGTATTGGTGGAACAACATGAAACATGATGTAGCTGATTTTGTGTCCAAGTGTTTGAACTATCAACGAGTGAAGGTAGAACACATAAGGCTGGGTTATACTTCCCAAGAGATAGCCCTGCCTTTATGGAAGTGGGAGATGATAAACATGGACTTTATTATAGGACTTGCGAGATCCCGAAACCAGTATGATTCTATATGGATGATTGTAGATCGGTTGACCAAGTCATCCCACTTTTTGCCTGTGAGGACTAATTATTCCGGAGAGGTTTATGCTAAGATTTACATTGAGGAGATAGTTCGATTGCATAGGGCACCAGTGTTCATTATATCCGATAGAGGTACGCAGTTTTCATCTCTGTTTTGGAGATCCTTTCACAAGGGTTTAGGTACACAAGTGAATTTGAGCACAGCTTTCCACCCTCAGACGGATGGGCAAGCTGAGAGTACCATTCAGACCCTCAAAGATATATTGAGGGCATGCATCATTGATTTCAAAGGTAGTTGGGTAGATCACCTGCCACTAGTTGAATTCTCTTATAATAATAGCTACCATGCCAGCATCGAGATGGCTCCTTTTGAGGCTTTGTATGGGAGGAGATGTACGTCTCCGATAGGATGGTACAAAGTAGGTGATACTCAATTTTATGGGCCTAATCTTGTTCATCAGGTGATGGAGAAAGTGAAAATCATTAGAGAACGACTCAAGACTACTCAGAGTCATCAGAAGTCCTATGCCGATGTTCAGAGAAGAGAACTAGAGTTTGAAATTGGTGATTGGGTGTTTTTCAAGGTTTCTCCTATGAAAGGAGTTATGCATTTTGGAAAAGGGTTAAATTGAGCCCTCATTATATAGGGCCATATCAAATTTTGAAAAAGATTGGTACAGTTGCATATGAGTTAGAATTGCCTGCAAGTTTTGGTTCCATTCATCCGGTATTCCATGTATCCATGTTGAAGAAATGCATTGGAGATCATTCTATGGTATTGCCAGTATAGGGTATCAAAGTGACAAAATCCTTATCTTACAAAGAAGACCCTGTTGAAATTTTAGATCGCCATGTTCGAAAGTTGAGGAGCAAAGAGATAGCCTCAGTAAAGGTACTGTGGAGGAATTAGAAAGTCGAATAAGCAACTTGGGAGTAAGAAGATGACATACGAATTAGATATCCCAATTTGTTTGCTTTGATGGAGGAGGAGACAGAAGGTACTATTCCTATCTTATCTTTCCTAGTCCATTATTATGCTTGAAATCGTGTCTGTCTGTGTCCCGCATCATCATTCGGGGACAAATGGTCCTAAGGGGGTGATAATGTAATGCCTCACATTTTGGGCTAGAATAAAAACCATGATTTTGATGCAATTCTAATCCCGAAGCCATAAAATCATATGCCAATACTGCATGTTAATTATTGTGTAGCATGTGAATCCGCTCAAGCTTGTATTTAGACCATAGAGGTCCTTCAACTCAAGGACGAGTTGAAACTATTTCGGTCGACTAAGTTTTAGTTGACGTTGTAAAGTGTGTCAGCTTCCATCGACCATAATTCTCTATATTTGTCGAATTAGGAAGCCTACTATGTGTCCAATGATAGGTATTCGAGTTAGCTTTCTAACGATACCAATTTGGCTAAAATCCAACACCCGAGCAAGAGGTTATGACCTTTCAAAGCGATAAACAAAGCCTAACCAATCGCCTATGGCCACTGGAAAGCATAGGCCATAGCCTAGGCGGCGCCTATGTGAGCATAGGCGATAGCCTAGGTGGTGCCTCTGTTAACATAGGCAATAGCCTAGGTGGCGCCTATGTGAAGATAGGCGACGGGATTGACGGCGCCTATGTAAGAAATTCTGGAAATTTAAACACTCCATGTTGAAGACAAAGTGGTCCTTTTCCACCCTTACTTAGCCCTAAAACACGAGATTTAGTTCCAAGGACCCCAAAATACATATTCTGTCATCAAAAGTACTCAAGATTCTTCTTAAGGTTTCAAAATAAAAACCAAATAGTTCAAGATGTGACCGTAGGTTTTCAAAGATAATTACATATTTGGGATCACCAATCTGCAAGTTTCAAGAAACATCTATTATCTTTGGAAATAGAGGTACGTGGGGTTATCCAAAAATCTCATGGGTGTAGTCTTTATGAACATGCATGCTTTTAAATGGGGGTTTTCAATCAAATACTAATATCTTGATTCCAATATGATTTCTAAGTCATTTTCTTTATGTCATGGGAATTGTTTGCCTATATACTCCAATGGTTAAAACTATGCATATGTGATTTGAAATTTTCCATGAAAGTTGATAAATATCAATGATAAATTGTTTTCAAATTCCAACGATAATGGTTTGATACTCCATATTATATTGTGATCAACAAAAGAGAGCATGAATTTGAAATAAATATTTTTCACCACCTGTAAATGATGAAGCACCTTGGTTTTTACATGATTATGCATATATGGATATGATATTCATGACTTGCAAGTCGAGTATGACGATACCCTACAGAATACAATATGTGATTAAATAAGATGAAATTTGAATGCATTGATTTTACATGAGAAAGATGGATGCCCGAAGAAGGCGTTTGAGACAGAAGTGGCTCATCTCTGGAAGAACGTGTTTGCCAACACGGAATATTGGTACCATGCGTTGTGGTCTTCCACACCTGATATTACATTATCCCAAATTGGGATTATGGTTAGGAGCCATGATTTGTGGTCTTGTGCACTACCATATTTGATTTGGGTCGAGACACTATGCTTTGTGGTCTTATGTGTGTCTCTATCACATATACTCTAATCTCCGCGGCAACCGAGGTTTGACAGTTGGTGTAAATTATGTAGGGTATTCCACCTAGCTCAGTTGCATTTCATTATTGTTGATAAAAAATATTGCGTTACACCTATGTGTTTTCAAATGATTTGATACGAAATTGCTTTATAATGGCTCTCAACTATATTTTGTAAAAATAATTATCTTTTGCTTTGATATCTCTGCGTGTCAGTACTTTTGTGGTGACCCCCTCCCCTCTCCAACCGCTCAGGTTCAGAGGCCCAGTCTAGGGGTCAAGAGAATCAGTAGAACTTTTAGACAGAGTTGTAGAGACAAGTGGTGATCCTTCTATGTTTTGGAAAGTCTTATGTCCTGCAGTCCTTTTATCTTATATTCAGTTTTTGGGTCTATTGGGGGCCTTGTCCCAGTTTTCAGATAGACATTTTTCAGTCATGTAGTAGAGATTTTGCAGACGGTTTTAGAGATGTTGATTTAAATTGTGGGACCCTATTCCCCATTGTCGTTTTCATATGATTCTTGGCCATGTTTCCATTATATTGTGTTTCTTCCACATTAATTTGATAATATGAATTATATGCATGATTATTAGACAGATAGGGGTGTTTCGGGCCTCCATGGTTTGAAATGCTCATCACGGCCAGGCCCTGGTTCGGGTCGTGACAAAGGCGGAACTAGCATCAATACCTCTAGACAACTCCTACCTTTCTTACTATTGGTACTCTATATTTTTCAATTGGTAGGAAGAAAACTCAATGGCCTTAACCTCTGAAGCATGCGTGATTCAAAAGATCTTCTCCATTTTGTCAATGAATCCTTGAGGATTTTCCTCAACCTTTGTACCTGTAAACATGGGAAGGCTCGACCTCATGAATTGGAAAATATTTGTGGCCTCAAAAGAAATGGTAGTTGGAACATCACGCTTCGATTAAGAAACTACCAATTGAGTCAAGAGGTTGATAGAGAGATGAAACTCAACACTAGTAGCATATTTTTGAGGTGACAAAATAGGAGGGTCACTCTCATAGTCGGGGTTGGTCGGGACAAGTGGAACCCTACAAAGATTATTGGATGCCACAACCCTAGCCCAAGTCTGAACTCTAGAAGTCAGACAAGCTTTGTCTATAGAGCCCTCAGTTGGGGCAGAAGTGTTTTCTTGAACCTCAGATCTCCTTGGAGGCATGATCTAAAAGATAGCAAAAAGGGAATTAGAGGGATCCAAGACCTTAGACTCTATAGATTTAGATTGAAACACAAGAAAGGGACATATTTCCTAACATTTTTTGTCGCCCTTTTTTATAAATGTGGCATGCTTCATACCTATAAAAAGGATCTACTTAACACTGTATTATGGATATTCAACTAACCATGAACCTAGGCTATGATACCAACTTGACACGCCACAAAATTGGGCCATGGCGTATGGGCACCCCAAGCTCACATGAACTATAGGTCTCCCCAATAACCTATCCTAATCTTTCATAAACATCTCATAGGTCGGATGAATTCCAACCATATATAAGATAGAAGGAATATATTATAAGTCATATCTTAAACAAATATAAGTACTTTATTTGATTCATCAAACTATCCAATATTCCCAAGTTCATAGCCATCCGTAATACCTCTATACAAGTCGTTGTTTAGAAATGTATATTGGGACAAGCCCCCGACAATAGCCAAACCAAGTTAAAATAAGACTAAGTCTAAAGATAGGAGACCAAGAAGGAATGTTTTCCGAAATAAGGAAGCTTACCACTCTAAATTCACTGCATGAACTTCTTCGATCACTTCATTCCCTCGTGGGAAGAGAAGATGAAGCTCTGATCACTATGTCACATGGGGACATAGTATCCAGAGATAGTTAGAGGTTGGAGTGATAGCATGTAACTCAAGGATAAAGATAAAATGACATTATCATTTAAAGCCAAGTCATTACATCATTTTCAATCACATTCTTAAATCAATAATCATTCATATAGACATACACAAAATGTTCATATCATGCCACAAAGGAATAAAACTTAACAAGCATTCTCATTTCACTAATTCCTATATCACGAGGTGAATAACTCAAACCTTCCATACTTATAGGTTCAACATTTCTCATTAAGCAAGGGATTCAAACCATAAGCAATTCATTAGGAAAGGGACTCAAAACACATGACATTTATTAGAATAGGGACTCGAACCACTAGTCATTTCATCTGGTGAGGAACTCAAAGTACAAGCCACACCATTGGGCATGGGACTCAAACTATAAGCCATTTATTAGACTAGGCACTCCAATTACTAGTCATTTCATTGGTCGAGGGACTCAAACCACTAGTCATGTCACTGTAATTATTAGATGATACTTAAACCCTTAACCCTTTTTAGTTCATGCATTAACATTCATTAAATCGATTTCACATTTAATGCCTTGAACTATTTTCCTGCATTAACACTGTATGGGGCCATAATGTTTTCATGGGATTATTCATCAATTAACCATACTACCAATGGCTTAATTCAAATCATCATTCAATTCAAATCATATTCATCAAGACCCTAACAAGTCATTCTTGCTTCATTAGCCTTTCTATACCATTCTTTAGTTCCACACATAATTTAAGTTCATTCATAGGGAATTGGACCACTTTATTAGCCATAAAACCAACATGGTGATAATTTAACACATGACATGGCTAAAAACATATTTAACATAGCATTCATCAACCATTCACACTCATTGGGCCATTTCCCTACTTCACAACATTATCAACATGTAACAAGACATTTCATTTAGATATCTTCACAAACACCTTATATGCATACCTTTACAAAGACCAAATTCACGGTAGAAATCATCATTATTAAGGTTATTCAAGACCCACATGTTCTACCACATACAAAAAGCGCCCACATAAGCAAATCATCATCAATAACATGCATAAACACAAGTCTAAATAAAAGTCAACATTATTTATCATTAGGCAACAAAACCATTTTTATTTGATTTTAAAATCACCATGTGCACTTACTAATTAAACTTTAAAATACATGGGTTTAGAGTTATTTATTAAGGGAGAAAAGTTACATGCCCTAACAAGATGATTCACCATGAGACTTCACTTTGCCTCTTGAAGATCACCCTTGAAACCCTACCCTTCCATTTTTTTAAAGAATAGTTTGAGAGAGTGTTTTGGGTGTTTGATCCACTCAAAATATTTTTAAAGAGGCCTTATACACTTATATAGTGAAGGGACTTATGGTTTATGGTAGGGGAAATAACCACAAGGCCCTTAGTTAAAAGCTATAAAATGAACCTATGCAAGGGTACAACTCACCTTACAAACCGTACCCTAGGGTATGAGCGGTACCCTAACTCGTTCCATTGGCTTTTCCTAGGTTGCTTACACTGTTAATAGTAGGACCACACACCCTTGAGTTGTATCAAAAGGGTACGACTCATGCCCTCAACTGTATACAACACTCGTACCAAAAATCATTCTACACCAAGTTCCATGCACCATACGACTCATCTAGGTATGACTCGTATACTTAGGTACGATTAATGAGAGTGTCACTCATATAGTGCATAGTATACTATCCTCCTAGGCTGATAA
Organism: Capsicum annuum; assembly: GCF_002878395.1. Taxonomy (NCBI): domain Eukaryota; kingdom Viridiplantae; phylum Streptophyta; class Magnoliopsida; order Solanales; family Solanaceae; genus Capsicum; species Capsicum annuum. Next base: position 159,474,945 of record NC_061117.1, read on the forward strand.
AGGTACTCAAGGGGCGAGGACAGCGGACACGACTCATATACAAGGGGTACAACTCATGCCCCTAGTCAAACCCACCCTTGTGACATCAAATAAAGAAATTTCTCAATGGTTCAAAGCCTAGGTATTTCAAATTGGAACCACCTATGAGAAATTATGAATCATTGACAGGGATATTTTTCTCTCCATCATAATTACCAGTACTTGATTGGAATTGCAGCTCTCGTGATCGTGGTGAGTCCTTCACTGCTCCAGCAATCGTGGTGAGCCCATTGTAGCTTTTGCAATAGTGGTGAGCCTATCACAATCGGCACTTTAACTATTTTTAAATTGTCATGATCGCGACCCTCAAACCACCATCATGGAAATTGAGGGTCAGGTCTTGCTCCATATTTTCTGGATTTTGTACTAACTTTTCTCGTTTTGTTCTCTTTTCAGCTCACTTAACTTTTTTTACTTTATTTATCTGTGAACTTGCTAATATTGGGTGACTGACACTTTTTATACCTAAAACCATGAATTTCTACATGAACTTAGGTTATTTTGTTAGATATGATACACTTTGGTGTGAATTGTAGGTAAAACAGGTCTACAACATTATTTGAACAAAAAGAGGAGAAAAACACATGAAAAAGACCAACTTGAATCAATATATGAGTAAGCCATTTAGTCATAATGATTTGATACAACTCGTATACTAAATTGTATGAGGAATAGAACCAAAACCCAAATCAAGAAACCAAGTATAAAGAAGATATGACTCAAGTACCCCAATCGTAAGCCTGAATACAAGTCGTATGCTAATCCGTGAGCATAAAAAAATCCAAGCTACTATCTAGGAATTGAAGTTTCAGAAGGATATAAGTCAAAAGTCTGAGTACAACTCATAAGGGATGTCATACACAAACCAAAGTTCAAGATCAGAAAAGACTAAAGCCCCAGGTAGATATGGATCAAGGATATGAGTCATTTACATAGTTATAACTTATAAGCCAAAGTCGTAAGCTGAACTAAGAATTTAAGTCATATGAAGATTAGAAACTGGAATGGTTAAGACAAGGCAGGGTACAATTCATAATCTGAGGATACGAGTGAAGACCGAGTCGAACCGACTGCCGATATAAAATTACCTTTCATATTTTTAATCAGATTTTATGTTATTTTGAGATACTGTAAATACCCTAGGATTTAAATTTTATTAGGTTACACATAGTGACATTCTTTTATGCATGATTACATATTATTACATACCTTTATGATTATTCCTGAGAATTGAGGGTTTATTCAATTAAAGACTTTGGAGATTATTCTTTTTATTCTTGTGCAATTGATTTTATGTGTTCATTGATAATCATGGTTTTTTGCATAAAAATGAGTGGCTAATATCCTTAGCTAAGGTTGTGGGAACCTTGGCGGATTAGCTACATTGAGAAAGTGTGAGACTTAATTAGTCTAGGGTTTCTACATGTATCTTAAATCTTCTTCGCAATAATTAGCCTCAAGTATCTATAGTAGCTTGACATTTCCTGTATTCGCATCTATTTGATAACCAAGAAGCTTTGTATTAGAAGAATAATATTAAGATAGGGATTTGATCGGCAAGTATAACTGAGGCTGTATCAAAGGGAAATAAGGTAACACTCCTTAGATGATAACCAAGTAAAAATGGGTGAAAATTATCTTCTAAGCAGGGAATAATACCTATATTGTTGGCTTTGCATGTAGAATAATAGAATAATTAGGTTGAACATGAGAAATTTATGTAGTTGAGAAGCCACGGGGAATACAAATCTAACGTTCATTTCATATTGATTTCAACTCGACAACACTCAAGAATTGGTTAATTTTTGCAATTGATAACAAAACTCCCTATTTACTATCCTGTATTTCTTATGGATCACATCAAGGAAAGCAACTATTCATGTTTTCCCTGTGGAATCGACCCTAACATTGTTGGGTTACTATATTTACAATCGATCGCATTATACTTCTAGTGGAGATGTAGTTTTGGGAGACATCAAATTTTTGCACCGTTGCCTTGAAAGACGATTTGAGTAGTGAATTGAATTTGTGTAGTTCACGAGATTTTACTTTTTTATTTTGATTTTGCTTAAATCAGTGTATTCCAAGTACTAGGAGTAGGGGCAATCCCTTACTTCCTTTTGATCTAGACCTAGAATGAATCCTTCAAATACCTAGAAGGATGTCCGGACAAGTTTGGGATGGGGTTCAAGATCCCCCACTAGTAGACCCAAATGAAACACTCCCGCATGCCTCATAAGATACACAAAATATTGCAGACCTATAAATCCAAAAATTGTTGGATCAAGAACGTAGAAAAGCAAAAGAAGCCAAACTTGTTGTAGAGGTAACAATAGATCAGTAAGGATTGGTATGACCAAAATAGGTTGTTTATCATCGAGTTTAGTGAGATAGGTCTCCATTCATTCCAGCATATCAACACTTAGAACCATATGAGGAAGATGATGAAGATTTGGGTTACATTGAACCTACGGAGTTTGGAGCAATTGTTCCTCCTACTTTAGCCCCTAATGTAAAGTTTGATATCACTAGTTCTATGATCCAATTGCTAAATCTGAAGCATGTGTTTTCGAGAGCTGCAAAGGATGACACAAACATGCACCTTACAAAATTTCTCTAGATATGTATAAATTATAATATTCCAGGGGTTAATCAAGAAACATTCAGATTGAGGTTGTTCCCATTTTCTTTGACTGGAGAAGAATCTTTATGGTTAGGGAAACTTTCAAGAGGATCTATCACTATTTGGCATGAGTTGAAGACACAGTTCTGTGCAGAGTCTTCCCTCCTACATAGATGTTACAGTTGAAGGATGAGATTCACAATTTTATATAGTTACCTTTAGAGTTAATGTATGAGGCATAGTTTTGATACAAAAAGAAGTTGAGCATGGTACCAAAACACAAAATAACAGGGTCTAACTTGTCTGAGATCTTCTATCAATCATTGAATGATAGATCAAGAGCTATGATAGATACTATTTTAGGAGGACCATTTATGCGTCTTCATTGGGAAGCTGTATCTGAAATGCTAGATGATATTACGGTTACCACCAGATGATGGCATACTCAAGATTCAGAATATGGTGGTGCTTCATATGCTATTGGAGCAATAAATACGTATAGAGCAGTGAATGATATTGTAGAAAAAGAAGTTACACAACTTCGTACATATATTGGGTCACTTAAAAAATAATTTGTGTCATTAAGTACTGAGAAAGTGAATGTCGTAATGGCACAGGGGTCTACCTCTAAACTATTCAAGATCAAATTTGCAGAAGAGGCAAAGTATCTTGATCATAGATTGGTTGATTTCTGAGCTCAAGGTCAAGAGAATCAAGGTCAAAACTTTTATAATGATTGATACAAAGATAGGAGCAGAGATAGAGATCGTGATTGGCAACATAAGGATGAATATAAAAAGAAGAGTGACAATTATACTCCACCAGGGAGTCGAGATAAAAAATCCAGAATGGAGGCCCTCCTAGACAAGCTGGTCAAAGGGAAAGAAAGTTAAGAAAACTGCTTGAAGGATATAAAAGCTGATTTGACAGGGTTGAACCAGAAGTTGAGTCATATGATACAACAATCAAGCAGTTAGAATAGTAATTTAGTCAGAAGTCAACCATAGTAAACCAGAGATAGCCAGACACTCTTCCAAGTAATATAGTGGTAAATCTTAGAAATGATAGTGGATGTTATTCCATTACCACTCGGAGTGGTAAGGTTACTACAGATCTACTTGGACCTACAGTTAATGAGTAGAAGAGTAAGGATAATCCTATTGATATTAGGAGCAACAGCAAGCCGAATGAAGAAGAAAAAAAGGCTACAAAGCCTGTGCTAAAACCCATTCCAAGACCACGTCCTCCCTATCCACAAAGACTAAAAAAAAAAGTAGAAGGTAAGTACCAGAATTTTTTATGTATGTTAAAAGAACTAACTGTCAATATACCATTTGTAGAAGGATTAGAGCAGATACCAGGCTATGCAAAATTCATGAATGATTTGATCACCAAGTAGAGGTCTGTCATCTATGAGCCTATTCACAATATTCATCATTGCAATGCTGTATTTACTAGATCTTTAGTAGAGAAGAAGGAGGACCCTGGTGCTTTCACAATACCATGCACTATTGCATCTTTAAACTTCAGTCAAGCATTATGTGATTTTGGGGCTAGCATCAACCTGATGCCCTTTGCTAAATTCAACCAGTTAGGGCTAGGAGCTCCTAAATGGCCGCCATGAGACTGGTAATAGCAGACATAATAGTAAAGAATCTTGTTGGTATCCTTTATGATGTTTTGGTAAAAGTATCTTCTTTTATATTTCCTACTTATTTTGTTTTATCAGGCTATAAAGTGGACTTTCAAGTCCCTATTATCTTTGGAAGATCATTTTAGACAACAAGTAGGACACTGATTGATTTAGAAAAGGGGCATCTGATGCTGCTTCTCAATGATGAATATGTGAAATTCAACATATGTAAATCTATGAAGCAGCTTGAAGAATTAAGAGTGGTGTATGTGATTGATGTAGATAATGAGGAGATAGATTTATTCCACGATATTGATGCATTGTGGGATGATGGTTCTGATAGGATTTTGTCTTTGCAAAAGAGGCTACAAGTTGAAGCTCTTGCATTTTTGATAATAAATTTCAACTCTGAAGGTATCAAGGAGTATGAGGAGTTGATGAGTGCATTTCATGGTGATGGTTATGATTATCCACCAGAGAAGCTCGATCTAGATTTAAAGAATAGAACAACTCCACCTGCTCACCTATCCATTGAGGTACTACTAGTGTTAGAATTGATGGCCCACCTATCTCACTTGCAATATACATTTTTTGGGGCTAACAATACTTTGCGAGTTATTATTACAGCTGATTTGAGCCAGTCAAAGGTAGAAGCATTGTTGTTAGTATTACTTATTTTCAAAATAGCATTGGATGGTCCATAGATGATATTGTGTGTATTTCACCTAGTTTGTGTACTCTAAAAATTTAGCTTGATCTAGATTGTTTTCGATCTATTGAACATCAACGTCGACTCAATCATTCTATTTAGGAGGTGGTGAAGAATAATATCATCAAGTGGCTTGATGTTAGTGTAGTATTTCCCATAGCTAAAAGTAAGTAGATTAGTCTGATTTAATGCATATCGAACAAATGAGGAAAAGTAAGTAGATTATTCTGATTTAATGCATATCGAACAAATGAGGAATAACTATGATACCTAATAAGAAGAATGAGCTATTGCCTATGAGGCCAGTTACAGGATAGAGAGTGTGCATGGATTATAGGATTTTGAATGCATGTACTCAGAAAGACCATGTTCCTATGTCATTCATGAATCTAATGCTTGACCGATTAGCAGGCAGAAGATGGTATTGGTTTCTTTACAGATACTCAGGATATAATTAGATAACTATTGCCTCTAAGGACCAAGAAAAGACTAATTTTACATGTCCTTATGGGACCTTAGAATTCAAATGAATGCCATTTAGTCTATGCAACACTCCAACCACTTTTTTAGAGATGTATGGTGTCTATTTTCTATGATATGGTTGAAGACACCATTTAAGTTTTTATGTATGATTTTTTTAGTTTTTGGTAATTCTTTTGATGAATGCCTTATTTACTTGGAAAAGGCCCTACAAAGGTGTGAAGAATGCAACTTGGTGCTTAATTGGGAATAGTGCCATTTTATGGTCAAAGACGGAATTATACTTAGGCACAAAATTTTGAAGAGAGTCATATAGGTTGATATAGAAAAGGTTGAGGTGATTGAAAAATTACCTTATTGATTTCTATAAAGGGAATTTGGAGTTTTCTAGGGCATGCAGGTTTTTATCGACAATTTATGAAGGACTTCTCAAAGATTGCTAGTACACTTTACAAACTTCTTGATAAGGAGGTAAAATTTGATTTTAATAATGCATGTAAGAAGGATTTAGAAAGCTTAAGATAGAAGTTGGTGTTTGCTCTAATCATTGTGTCTCTTGATTGGTCCTTACCTTTTGAGCTTATGTGTAATGCAAGTGGTTTGGCCTTAGGTGATATGTACTAGGACAACGGAAAGAAAAGATCCTTAATCCTATCTACTATGCTAGTAAGGCACTAAATCCTTCTCAAAATAAATATACCATGATGGAGCAAGAGTTGTTAGATGTGCTTTTTGCCTTTGAAAAGTTTAGATCTTACTTGATTGGTAGAAAGCTGATTGTGCGCACAGACTATGCAATGGTACTTAGTGGTTATGAAAGATGCAAAGCCAAGGCTTATCCGTTAGGTGTTGCTGTTGAAATTATTTGATTTTGAGGTAAAGGATGAAATAGCACAAAAAATCATGTTGCGGATCATTTATCTAGACTAGAGAAGGAAGATATGCAAAAGGTTGCTAAGAGTTTGGAGATTGATGACAGATTTCTAGATGAACAGATATTGGCAGCTTCCCAAGATTTAATTCCATGGTTAGCGGATTATAAAAATTACTTAGCAAGTGATCTAGTCCTAGAATATCTTTCATATCAGCAAAGGAAGAAGTTCATGCACGACGTAAGAAAATTTTTCTAGGATAAACCTTATCTGCTTAAAATTTGTGTAGATGGAATTATTTGAACCTAAAGTGGAGATGATTAGCATACTAGAAGTGTGTAATTCATCACCAGCTGGGGGTCATCATGGAGGGGCCCACACAACCCATAAGATCCAACATTACTGCTACTATTGGTCGACCATATACAAAGATACACATGACTATGCTGCTATTTGTGATCAATGTCAATGACAAGGTACTATTGCTAGAAGACATGAAATACCCATGACCTCTATCTTAGAATTGGAAGTGTTTGATGTGTGGGGCATAGATTTCATGGGACCTTTTCTGAGTTTATGTGGCATGAAGTACACACTAGTTGTTGTAGATTATATTTCGAAATGGGTGAAAGCAATTGTGCTTCCTAATAATGAAACAGAAAGTGTCACAACATTGTTGAGAAAGAATATATTTTCTCAATTTCGTATGCCATGTGCTATTATTAGTGATGGAGGGTCACATTTTTGCAATCATCTATTCAAGCATCTTCTTGCAAAATATGGAGTGAATCATAAGGTGGCAACACCTTATCATCCGCAAACTAGTGGACAAATAAAAGTGTCCAAGAGAGATATCAAGTCCATATTAGAAAAGACTGTGAATGCTAATCGAACTGATTGGGAAAGAAGGTTAGATGATATATTATGGGCCTACCATATAGCTTACAAAACTCCTATAGGTATTTACTCTATCAGCTTATGCATGGTAAAGCTTACCATTTACCAATTAAGCTTGAGCATAAGTCACTATGGGCATTGAAGAAGCTTAATTTAGAGTGGAAGGATACAGCCAAATATAGGTTGAATGGCATAAATGAGCTAGACGAATACCTACTCTGGGCATACAGAAGTTCAACACTTTACAAGGAGAAGATGAAGTTGTATCATGACCAGAAGATTGAGAAAAAGGTATTTGAAAAGGGTTACTAAGTGTTGCTATACAATTCTAGGCTTCATTTGTTTCCAGGTAAGCTAAAATCTAGATGGCATTGTCCATTCACTATGACAAGAGTGTATCTCTATGGTTTGTTAGAAATAGTAAAGGATGGCACAAGTCCATTCAAGGTAAATGGACTTAGATTAAAGCACTATATGGGAAATATAGAAGAAGTGAAGGAACCAGCTGATATTGACCTTGATGAAGTTTGAGTAATTAAGGCAATTATGTCTTACAGCGGCGCTAAATCAAGCACTGCGTGGGAGGAAATCCATAAGGCTAGTTGGTGAAATTTGAGTACCAACTTAGCCATGTCGTGCCGCAATGTTAAATCAAGTGCTTCGTGGGAGGCAACCTAAGTTTTTGTACTTATGTCAATTATAGGGAAATGTATTTGTTTAATGTACAGGACTAAAAGAAGGAAGATAAAATCTAGAGAAGATAAAAGGGCATCATACAGACTCTTTACGAGTCAAAAATATATGGTACGACTCATGAGTAAGAGTCATAATGACTTGGGACACCATAATTTCTCATGAGTAAGAGTCGTTGCCTTTGGTTAAAGATCGTGACCAAGAGTCGTGCCCACTCTACAACATTGGTAAGTTTCTAGGAAATATGAGTCAAACAAATGACCGATAAGCCACGGTACAAGTCTAATACACCACTCGTACCGAAGATTACCAGGTCAGATCTCGGCTTAACCCAACCCAATGCTTAATTAAAATAAAGATAAAGGGCACAACCGAGCACCCGATAGCATTATTCATACCCAATCCATTTCTCAACCGAATTTCAACTTTTAAACTGCCAAGATAAAGTATTTTCAACTTAATTCAACTGTCATCAACTTCAAATCTTTCAATTTTTAAGCTTTAAACTTGGATTTGGGTAGAAAAATGGAATTGAACACAAGAACTTAATTTTCCCACTCACCAAGTA
>NC_061117.1:159486458-159513400 GCF_002878395.1 Capsicum annuum
AAAAATGGAATTGAACACAAGAACTTAATTTTCCCACTCACCAAGTAGGTTGTTTCACCCTATTCTCTTAACTTTCAGGTAGGAATGAGAAACTATTGTTACTAGGATCTTAGGTTGAATAGATTTAGGCTAACATTGAGTTGATTGGTACCCTAGTTAGAATTGTAGTAAAAATTGAACCTAGGGATCAAATAGGGTTTAGAGATTGATTTTGATGTATTTGTGTGTTAAAAATGTTAGATATAGATGAATAGAGGTAAGAGTATGTTGCCAATTTCATCAGAATCAAACTTTGAAGTTCGACTTCCATTTTGCAGTGGATACGAGACTCCTTACGACTCATACCCACCGATATGAGAGTTTTAATAACACTCATACTCACTGACAACATGGAAATCTTACAAGTTCAAGGTTCTGGAATAGATATAACTCAACCATATGAGGTGTATCATAACCTCACGATTCGTATAGATTAATTGTACCTATCTAGGTAGAATGAGAAATGAGTAAAAGTTTCTGATCATCTTACGACATGAGTTGTAACCATCTGGTATGACTGTAAGGTGGAGTTATAAGCTGACCCATGAACAATGATCATATACTATCTAGGATAGCACTCGAATATATGAATCATTCCTAGAGGATACGACCAGTACCCACCACTCGTACCCAACTAAAACCAAGCATATTCAACTTTAGATTTTGAATTTTATTTTCTTTTTTTGTAGTTACTCATAATAGTGTTCTTGCAGGAAAAGGCCTCTAAACAATGCGTCCTCATTCAAAACAGTCGCAAAAATAGGAAACAAATAAAAGCTAGTCGAAAATGAAGAAACCAACTTATCCAAAAGATAGATGAAAAGTAGTGGAGAAGAATATTATGGAACCACATCAATGAAAGATGGTCAGAAAAGAAAGTCAACTTTTAAGACAAAGGGGAAGAAGGCCATTCCTCAAGAATTTGAAACACCACCACCAAAGGGTCTAAGAAGAAAAAATGCAACTATTTCTCCTCTCCATAAATCACAACCTATGGATGATTAAGATTAGTATGATGATAATGAAGCTAAATCCAGTTCAACAGAAGAGAGTTCAGATAAGGCTAGGGGTCTCAAGGAAGAGGCTACCTCGATAAACAGACAAGACCCCCTACTCTTACTGGCCCCTACTCTGGTGCCTATTGTAAAATAATGGGGCTACCCCTGTATATAGGCAACATTTAACACCAAGATTTCTTATTACAGTGCGGTAAAAGAAAGTGAGTGTTGTATGAAGAAAAGAGAATGACTACTATCGGTATGTCTGAGTTAGCTGAGTTCATTGAATGCTTCAGGCAGTATGGGTTTGACTAGATAATGAGAGAACCAAGTAAATACACCGAGGTGCTTATTTGCAAGTTTTATGCTGCATACAAAGGATAACTTTAGTGATAATTATGTTGTGGAAGAGAGGTTACCTTATTACCTCCCTCATGATTTGAGAAGTCAGAGTGGATATCTCGCCCTGCACCATCGACAGATTTTTATATGGACCAAATTATCAAGCTCTGGTTAGCACAACTGAAATAGATTATAGAGTTGCCGAGATGACGAAGATCACTAAATGAATGTTGGGTACTGAGGATAAGATGATAATATATAGATGGATAGCGGAAAGGATAGCTGCACATGGTGAAGGTAAGTCATGGTTGATAATAGCCCCACACAGGCTATGTCCAATAATAGGTGAAGATATATTGTGCCTTGTTTGGGAAGCGATGATAGCTAGTCTCACCATCGGATATGCCTTTGATGTTGGTGAATTATTGGCTAGAGAGCTAAGAGATAGAGCCATTGTAGAGCAGAAGGCATTACTGGCATACTTGTGCATGATCACATAACTATGCTAGGGTACGGGAGTGTTGGAGATACCCGAGGTTGATAAGATGATTCAGGCTCGGAGGACTTTTGATATCGGGCTTATTTGAGATGCAGCTAACCCATTGGCCTACACTTAGAGGTAGGCTATAGATGCAATGCCAGTAGTGTTCCTGCAAGATGATTAGTCAGACGCCCCTGCTACAGATGAGACTATGGAGAGAGGTGCATAGACTGCAGATGAACTCACAGATATAGCAGGTACTTTTGGTGCCCCACCACAAATCTAGTCTATGTCACCTAGGCCACGGGGTATGACACTCAAGGTTATGTTAATTTATAAGGATGCATGGATTAAGGTGGTGATCTAGTTAGTGACGTTGACTACAAAAGTAAGTTATATTGTGGGAAGAGTAAGAAGTTGGACAACTTAGCAGTTGGAGGTACAGGATAGGCATATCCATGATTTCTTAGATGTGTTTGAGTGAAGGATTACTTAGTAGTTTTGTAGTGGATAGGTACCTAATGTTTTCAATGTCAGATTCGAGATTATGGAGATAAAAAAGATAGTCACTTAGTTGTCCGAGAGGATAATGGTTCCTAAGCCAATTATAGAGATTGTGATTCTCAAAGTTGAGGTGCTAAATATTTGGGTTGTACCAGTAGATGAGCAGGTTGTGTAGACCGAAGAGGAGAGAAAAGAAAAGAAGAGAAAGAAAAAAGAGGCCACAGCTATGAAGAAAAAGGCCAGACTTGATAGCATCCAGGATGAGCAGGATCATCAGACACGGGTTTGAGAGATGGCTATGGGAAATGGTAGGTTGAGAGCCTCAGTTGAGGATGCTGAAGGGGTGTATATTGTGTCCTCACTTGTTATTGATCCAGTCTCAGATGGGACATTAGTGGATGAGAGTGGGACCTGATATGAGGGCCTATATTCTAAGGTTGATGCTCCAGGGCCTTGAGTACCTATCTATGAGCATGATCCTTACTCTATTTTATTTTTGTAACACTGAGGAGAGTGTAACATTTAAGTTAGGGGTGGGGGTACCAAAAATTTTAGGTGCAATTTGAAATTTTTTCAGATGTAGCTAAAAGTGAAAGTCTGTTATGACTTGCAGGTCCGAGCCTGTGGCAGCGGATATTTTTAAATTTTGATGATGATTTTTATGGATTTTTGAAAATTTGGGATGTATTTAAGGATTTTGATGTTTATTTTGTGATTGATAAAACACTGCTGATTTCATGCTAATGTCTGAAATGAGATTATGAAAAGTGGTGTGAACTATGTTGAAAAATTAAAAATGTTGAGCCGCCTAGAAATCTTTGTCTTATTAATTACGTGATTTATATAGTTGTGTGAGACTGCTGAGTATCTGATAATGGAATTAGGATTACGGATAGTATAGTTCGGGACAAGAAACGGTTTCAAAGTTTTATAGTTATTACATAGTAATACAGCCCCATGCAAGTATGCGTGTAAAGTTTACTTAGTGCCAGGTTGTGTTGGAATATAGAACATTCCTAGTTTCTTTTTCCCTAGTTCTAAGGATAGTTAGGTAGTAAATGATCATAGGCTATTTTTGTGTGAGTCAACTTAACCCTAAAATACTTGAACCAAATGAACAAATCCCCTTGATCTGAGTATTTGATCTTTAATAGATCAATATTTCTTGTTACACTTATCACCTTCCCGATTAACTTAAAATGAACCTGTTTTAGACCTGGTCCAATTGGGGACACTGTGTACCTCAAATCAGGCAAATCACTTAAGTTGAGTGTAGCTATTATGGAGATGCGTAAGAGAAAAGCTAGAATGAAGAAAAGCGTGTAAAAGGGAAATAGTTGAATCATAGGAAAGCGTGATGTAAAAAAAGAAAGGAAAGTACAAGGTATAGAAAAGAAAAAGAATAAGAAAAGTAGGTGCTAGAAAACAACACCTGGCCCAAGTGGAATGTGCTATAAAAAGGACATAAGGGTGGATCGAAATGATGTCAACAATAGTGGACCCCGAAAAGAGCGTAGATACTTAGTCACTTTAAAAATCCTTGTGTATCATCCCAGCACCAAGCCTATGTTACAATCCAAATAAAGTCCTATAGTGATCCTACTGTGACTTTCTGACAACTTAGGAAAATAGCATAAGGGCAAACTTATGGTATTTTGTATACACCAGTGCTTTTTCTTTGTGCGTGAGAGAGAGTCATTTGTATATCCCTAATAGAGGAATCTATCCATGAAGAGTGAAAGGTATTTCTTTGACTGTGAGTGCACATAGGTTATATTGCTAAGTTGCTACATTGTTTGATGAATATAAAGCATGTTTATACCATCATTGGATTCTTTCATTTTTCTACATGTGATAAATATCTATATGCAAGTATGAGTTGGAAAGATGAAAATTGAGATGGGAGAAACAAGATTTTGAATTGAATCCAAAATCACTTCCATGGGTTGTTTGAGGTCTTCTTTTTTAAGCATTCCTCCGGGTTAGGAAATAGTATTTGGTTTTATTTCCCTGAGGACATGCAAAAGTATAAGTTGAGGGTGTTGATGTGGCATGGAAACACAATAATTTCAATGCTTAAAATCATGAATTTATGTATGAACTTACGTTATTTTTTTAGATATGATGCACTCGTAAGCTGAGGATACGAGTGAAGACCGAGTCGTACTGACTGCTGACTTAACTTTACCTTTATCATTTTTAATAGGATTTTTATGTTATTTTGAGATTCTCTAAATACCCTAGGGTTTATATTTTATTAGGTTACACATAGTGACATTATTTTACATGCGATTACCTATTATTACATACTTTTACAATTATTTTTTAGATTTGATGGTTTTATTCAATTAAAGACTTTGGATTTTATTCATCTTATTCTTGTGCAATTGATTTTATGTGTTATTCATTGATAATCATGGTTTTTTGAACAAACATGAGTGGCCTATCTCCTTAGCTAGGTTGTGGGAACCCTGGTAGATTAGCTATGTAGAGGAAGTGTGAGACTCAATTGGTCTAGAGTTTCTGCATGTAGAATAATTCTTCTTCACAAAATTATCCTCAAGTTACTGCAATATCTTGAGATTGCCTGTATACGAATCCATTTAATAAACAAGAAGTTTGCGATTGGTAAAAGAAGATTGAGATAGGGATATGATAACCAAGTATAACTGAGGCTGTAGCAAAGGGAAATAAGGCGACAACCCTAAGACGATAACCAAGTAAAAAGAGGTGAAATTTATCTTCCAAGAAGGGGATAATACCTATTATGTAGGCTTTGCATGCATAACAATAGAATAATTGGGTTGAACATGAGAAATTTACACATTTGAGATGCTAGGGGGAACACACACCTAGCATTCGTCTCATATTAATTTCGACTAGACAACACTCATGAATTGGTTACTATTTACAATTGATACCAAAATTCCCCCATTTACTTTCCTGTATTGCATGTGGATTTTATCAAGGCTAGAAACTGTTCATGTTTTTCCTTTGGGATCGACCCCAACCTTTTTGGGTTACTATATTTGTAATTGACCACATTATACTTCTAGTGGAGGTGTGGTTTTGGGCGACATAGCCTGCATACTAAGGGAATTTATGCATTCAAATGCAAAATTCGTCTTTTAGACTATTTAATCATAGTAGTGTGCACACATTTGGATGTAAATGAGTGGTAAATTTACCATTCATCAACACCCTAACTTGAAATTTTCCTTGTCCTCAAGCAACACTATTTCTTACTCAATTAGACTATGGAATTTAAGCCTATTTATACAACCAAATGATCACAATGACTTTAAACTTGATTAACACCAACAAGTAGCTCTCAAGAATGGGCAAAGCTATTCTCACAACTCCCCTCAACATGAAACACAATTTCAAAGATGCAAAAGACTTTAAAGAACAACAATGCAACACTCACTGGCTCTCTAGAAGTGACTCCCCATTGATACCAACTCAACAATACTCCTTTGCCTAATTTTCATTAGATGACAATTTCACCAGCCTAGTTTACATGCATCCTCACAGAAAAGAGAATCCCGGACACCAATTTATCTATTATGCAACAAGAGATTTGAGTGCAAACACTTACTCTTGCAAAGACTTTCTCAATGCTAACAAGTACCATACTATATGCTTGCTCTTATTTTCAATTGCCACTACTATAAATACACTTGATTGGAGATCTCAAAGGGGTTTTTCAAGCTTGTAACATGGGTTCAGGAAAGGGTATGATATCGTTTGGTAAAAAAATGGATACACCATTCTAGAACATCTATATCAGATTATTCAATTGAACTTTGGAAAATGGGAAACTTCATTTGTTTACAACTTCACGCATGCCTAATTTCACTACTATGATTCACCCATCTCTTTGAAAACATTTTCCTTCTTAATTATTTCTTTTGAGCAATCTATGCTTTTTCCTTCTCTTGACTATTTCTTTCTTTTTCACCTTTTCACTTATTCTCTTTTCTTAGCTTTGTGGCATCCACTTACACTATTATGGCCCAATATCACCTCTACCAAAACTTACCACCCCTAAATTAGGTTTTTAGCCTCAAGTTGCATTTTCATGTTCAAGGAGGGTATGGTTAAAAAAAGGAGTAAAATTAGAATGGTTCAAGGCTTGCAATGTGGTTTCCAAAGAAAGATTTGAAGGCTCGAAACAGGTGACTAGGGATACTACTCTATGCATGGGTAGGCTATTTAGGCAAAAGTGGGTTCTTATGTTCAAACAGGAGGCCCAAGATCCTTTAACCAACCAAGCATTTTTCATGATTAGCCTTTAGAGACTAACGGGGAAAGTTCTAGATGATACAAGCAAGCAGGAGAGTTAAACAACTACGCTCACTGCACATGACATTTAAACTTTTCAAGGAGGATCAATTGCATTTCCTACTAGTGACAAAATGAGGTATTTACCATGTATTACAAACTAAGGACTTCAAAGTTACAAAAAGAGGCAAATCATTGTTACAAAATTGTTCACGTCCATGCCCTTGATTTTCAAAAATTTTTGGACGGAGAGGGGGTTTGCTTTGAATTTGCGCAATGCAAAATTTTCTATTGATGACACCAAACCAAGTCGTCATCTCACATTTCAGCTCTGATAAGTACAAAACATATGGCTACTCAAACTTCACCAAAGGTATAAGGGCGATCCCAAAAACTCCAATGCTAGAGGAACTTAGACTTCCCCTATATCTATGGCTCGAAATCCAATTACAATGATTATCCCTTAAGAATATCATTACTCAATCCATTATTGGGAAAGGCTCGTCCAAAATCAATGGAAAGAAACACAACAATCTCTATGCTTAGGGTGAGACTTATAGATTATGATGCCCAAAATACAAATGTAACCCCAGCTCCAACTCAAAGAGTTGAAATACGCTAATTGCAGCATATAAAAGAAGCAGAAGGGTTAGAAAGGGATCCCTTAAGCAGCAACACAAATATTTTTGGGCTATCACATTCACGATAAAATTTACCGCTATGGTGAGACTACGATCGCAGCCCACATAGAGCGATAGAAAAATTGTGATTGCGATCAACGTACTCAGATTACGGTAACTGAGACTGATTATCCCCTTTATGATCTATTTTTCTGCATAACTGTCAACTTTTCAACTCTGTTTTTCCCCTAATTTTTGGTCTTTCAACTTGAGTCAAAACATCTACAAAACATTAAAAATGCGATAAGTATGTAAACGATGGGTTGCCTCCCATCAAACGCCTAATTTAAGATCTCAACATGACACTCTGCTATCAATATTGAGGATCTTGGAAATGTACCAACTCTTCCTTGGCTACCAGGGGCCTCCTACATTGTAGTATTTCATCCTTTGCCCATTTACTACAAACTTCTTTTTCTCATGATCCTCTTATTCCATAGCATAACTAGGGTAAACATTCGAAATCACAAAGAGGACCAACCACTTAGGATGAAGCTTTCCCGCAAAAATCTTCAAAGAAGGGTTATAAAGAAGTACATTATATCCTATATAAAATTTCCAACTTAGTATCTTAAGATAATCCTATTTCTTGATTTCTCCTTACGCAAAGTAGAACTTTCATAGGGTTTGTATCGTAAATCCTCTAACTCATGAAGTTTAGTGACCCTTGATACGGAAGCTTCTCCCCAATTCATATTTAATTTCTTCAATGCCCATAAGGCTTTATGATCAAGCTCAACGGGCAAGTGACATGCCTTCCCGAAAACCAATTGGTAAGGGGACATACCAATTGGGATTTTGTAGGTCGTTCTGTATGCCCAAATTGCCTAATTAAGCTGCCCATGCATAGTTAGTTCAACCTATATTTATGGTCTTCTCAAGTATAGCGTTTATTTCTCGATTGGAAACTTTGACTTGGCCACTTATTTATGGGTGGCATGGGGTAGAAACCCGATGCATCATACCTTATTTTTTAAGAAGATCCCCAAAACTCTGGTTGCAAAAGTGTGAGCCTCCATCGCAAATAATGGCATATGGTGTTCCGAACCTTGTAAAAATGTATTTCTTCAAGAAGAAAGTGACACTTTTTCTCTCATTTTCGAAAGGGCCATGACTTTTACCCATTTGGAGACATAAAAAACCACTACCTATAAATATTTTTTACCAAAGGAGCTTAAAAAATATCCCATAAAATCAATTCACCACACGTCAAAAAGTTCGACTTCAAGATTGGGCCTAATGAGAATTTCATGTCTTCTCGAGATACAACATTTCATTTGACATTCATGACATTCTTTGACCCACATAATGGCATTTCTATGAATGGTAGAACAATAATAGCCACATTGAAGAACTTTGGCGGCGGTTTGAATCCCCACATGGTAACTACTAAAAGGGGAGGAATGGCACGATTCGAGGATGTTATTCAGTTACACTTCCATAACACAACGCTGAATAATACCATGTGCGCACTCCTGAAATAGGAAGGGTTTATCCCCAAAATATTTCTCCATGTCGAACAAGAAACACTTTCTTTGATAATAGATAAGATTCTCTGGGGGTACCCCACTCACCACATAATTAGCAAAGTCTGCAAACCACGGTAAAACTCCTCTCAAGATTGACATGACAAGCTCATCAGGAAAGGAATTGTCAATCACAATATTACCATGCTTTTCATGATTATTCTCAAGGCGCGAAAGATGGTCGACTACTTGGTTTTCACAACCATTTTGGACCTTTACCTCAAAATCAAACTCTTGGAAAAGCAAGATCCATCCAATTAAGCATGAATTAGCTTCTTTCTTTTCCATGAGGTATTTAATGGCGGAATGATCTGTGTGTACCAATGCTTTCATTCCCTAAAAATAGGCTCAAAATGTCTTGAAAGAATATACCACCGCCATGAATTCTTTCGCCATAACCATATAGTTAATTTGATAATCATTCAAGGTCTTTCTCGCATAATATATCGGGTGAAATAACTTTTCTTTACGTTGACCCAACACTTCCCCAAATTTAGTTCCACTTGCATCATATATCACGTCAAACGGAGATGACCAATCCAATACTAATGGGAGCCGAGATAAGAAACTCCTTTAGACAATTACAGGACTTTAATCAAGCATCATAAAAACTAAATTTTTCTTCCTTTTCAAGGAGTTTGCACATTGGATGAGCTATTTTTGAGAAATCCTAATAAATAGTCAATAGAAACTGACTTGCCCATGGAAAATCCAAACACCTTATATGGAAGTAGGAGGGGGTAATTTGGAAATGACCTCTACCTTATCTTGATCAACGTGTATACCCTTTCTTGAGATCTTGTGACCCAAAATGATACCCTCCTTGATCATAAAATGATATTTCTCCTAATTAAGGACATGGTTGGTTTCCACATATCTCTTAAGTACCTTTCTTAGGTGCTCAAGGCATGACTCAAATGAGTTTTCGACTACCATAAAATCATCCATGAAGACTTCCATTGAATCTTTGACCATATATGCAAAAATTAACGACACATACCATTTGAATATTGCTGGTGCACTGTATAAACCAAAGGGCATCCGCTTAAATGGGAATGTATCAAAGGGGCAAGTGAATATTGTCTTCTTTTAGTCTTCTGTGGTGATATAAATTTGCTTGTAGACCGAATAGCCATCGAGAAATTAATACCAACCCCACCCGGGCAACCTATCTAGTATTCGGTCCATAAAGGGCATGGTGAAGTGGTGTTTCTAGATCCAAGAATTCATCTTGCGGTAGGCCATACATACCCTCCACCCCGTGACCGGTCGGATAGAACAAATTTCATTCTTTTCATCCACAACTACCATAATGCCACCTTTCTTGGGAACACATTGCACCAGGCTTACCCACGAGATATTAGAGTTAGGATAGATGACTCGCGTGTCAAGGCATTTTATAATTTATTTTTTCTCCACCTCTTACATAGGTTAATTTAGCCTCCTTTTATGTTAAACACTTAGTACATGATATAGTTCTTACTTGATAATGTGGGAACAAAAGTTGAGAGCTATGCCTATGATATCCTAAATTGTCCATCTGATGGGTCAAACGAATTTTTTCACTACAGATTTCAAAGCCTCTACGTAGTGAGGCTCGAGATCACTTGCAATAATGATAGGAAAACTACCACCATCCCCTAAGAATACATATTAAAGATGGGGAAACAATGGCTTTAGATTAATTTGAGGTGGATCGATCATGGATGGCTTTGTAGGTTGACTTTCACAATTTTTTAGATCAAGGTCCAATTTTATTAGGTTCTTGGTATAAAATCCACGTCCCATTGAAGATGCAAGCACTTCATCAAACACTTCGTCTTCATCACTTTCACAATTCCACAAGAATCCTACTAATGGGTTATTCACCAAATTCATATCAACATAATTCAACACCTCATCATTGATGGCATCACTTATCGAAATTACTTACAAGTCAATTGGTTATTTCATGGACTGGAAAAAATTGAATGAAACCTCTTCATCATTAAGGCGAAACTTTATTTTTCCATACTCCACTTGTACCAATGCTCCCTCAGCTGATAAAATAGGCATTTTAAGGATAATAGGGATTTCATAGCCTAATGCACAACCAACAATCACGAAGTCGGATAGAAAAATGAACATGTTGACTTGAACTAGCACATCATGAAGTTTACCAATAGGTTTCTTGATGTTTCGATTGACCATTAGCAATCTCATTATGATAGGTTGTGGTTTCCCCAACCCGACCTTGTGAAATATGGCATATGGCATTAAATTACACTTGCTCCAAGGTTACACAAGCCATTTGAAAACATAAACATTCCAATGTTTCATGGGATTGTGAAAGCTCCAGGGTGTTTTTTCTTTTCCACCATAGTGCTTGATATAATTGCACTACAATGATGACTTACTTATATTGTCTGATCCTCTATTATCTACTTTATGGAGTCTAATTCCTTCAAAAACATAGCATACCCCCACATTTCTTGGAAGGATTCTATCAATGGAATGTTTATGGGGAGGTTGCTAAAGTTTCCAATAATGTTTTTGAACTTGGCATTTTCCCCCTTTTTTTAAGCCATTTAGGAAAAGGAGGAGGAATTGTAATTGGTGGCATGGATACAGTTTGGGATTCTTTTACCTATGAATTGTCAATAATAATTTCATTTGGATTTAACTCATCATCAATTTGCCTTTTCCTCTTAGCATTTGTTTTTTTCATCATTTTCTCTTTCGCCAGGGTCATTATCAAACTCCATGCCCTTGCCTAGAGTTTTACCACTTTGAGTGACAATAGAATTTGTTACCATACCACTCGACCTTTCTTCTTTTTGTCTTTCCATGAGGTACATGATATTTGATTCAATTTTGCCTCTAATTATGTGATGGTAGTTGAATGAGACTCTACCGTTTGGTGTAATTTGGAGAAGTAACTTCTTATTTCCCCAATTATCATGCCGTCCCCTAATCTCCTAAGAAAATTCTATCCAAAATATCTTCATTAATGTACCTTTCCATTTTGAATGGACACATGTCTCAATTCTCATAGTTCTAACCATGATTCCCACCTTGCCCTTGAGAGGTAACATGGAAACTTTCCAAATGGTTTGAAAATATTCTTACCTTGTCAAGTAGCCCCTCTTTCGCATCTTCACATGCCGTAGTACCCTTGCATCAATAGAATTGTCTCTTTGAATGGAGATTCCTATCACATGTTTAGTAAGAAGTTCAAGATGTAACATCACCTTAATCATATTTGCATCTCTCGCCTCCTCTTTTATTAATTGATCAAGACACACAACGGATTAGGAGGGATCCTCCATGGACACCTCGGCATCCTTTATGTGCCAACCCCTTGCTAGACTATCCACTTGATCTATCATACTTGATGCAACTCCATAAGGCAATTAAATAAGAGATCCACCGGATGTATTATCCACTATGTCTTTGTTGACGTATTCCAACACCCTATAGTATATTTGGAGGAACATCTTCTCTATTACCTCGTGGTTTGGACAGTTTGTAAGCTTATCCATAAATTGCCCCACGCTTCATACAAAAGCTCCCCATTGCATTGATGAAAATTGCTGATTTCATCACGAAATGGAAACATCTTTTATAGTGGGAAATAATGATCTAAGAAAGCATCAGTAAGATTGACCCACGATGTGATGGACACATCATTAAGAGACCTCAACAACAACACCGCCTCACCCCTTAGATAGAACGGGAGGAGGAATAAACATATGGACTCTTTTGATGTATGAGCAACTTCATATAGTGAGCATATTTCCACAAAATTCCTCAAATGGAGGTCGGCATCTTCATGTATTGACCCCCGAACAAACCCTTCATATGAAGAAAGTGAAGAATGACACTTGTAACATAAAATACTCCATTTTCCTCGGCAGGGGGAATACAGATGGCACTATCATGATACTCGTCACCAAGATAATCCATAACTTTAACACGTCATATAATGGGTCGTGGATGATCCCATCTAGTCTCATTTTTATTTGAAAGAAATAATAATCACCTATTCAAAAACCAAAAACAACAACAAAAGTGAAATATGACAACATGGGTGAACACAAAGTTACTATCAACAACACACAAGCAAAAAATAAATTTCACTTCGTGGCAATGGCGCCATTTTGAACACACTCACCTATACCATTATTTTTGTGTAGGATGATCGTTGTCAAATATAATAACCCAACTTGATTTGGGATCGAATCCACAAGGAGTGTAACTAGTACCCGAATCTTATGTGTGTTGAAAGCTACTAAGCATTTACCCAAAATGTAAAGTTAAAATAAAACATATACTAAAATGGGGGGTTATGGTTTAAAAGGTTTGTTAACAAAAATGTACTTGCACTACCAATCTAGAGTGACAATTGTAGTTAAAATTTCAATAGGAGAATAGTCTTGGGATTATGTTTTCCAAGGGGCCAATAGTGCATTGATAAATGATAATCAAATGCAAACACTACTTAATGACTATATGGGTAGGCTAGGTTAGATGTTTTGGTGTATGGCTTTCAACAAAACACCAAATATATTACCCATGAATTCTCTCGAATACCTCATGGGTGTAGCAAACAAATCAACCCAAAACCTCAATTAGGCATCCCTATTTCTAGGGGGATACCCAAGACATTGAAAATTTACCATCTATCACTATGTCTATGACAATGAAAATGAAAAAGTTAACATCCAGTTTATTGTTCGCAAATTCTAGTCACTCACATCCCTCTTTCAAGGACGATGTGTAATTTTAGAAAAATGGGGCTTTCACTCACAAATCCCAATTTCGCCATCAAGTATTTGTTAATCCCAACATCGTCAACTAATAATTTAAACTAACAATCAAAACCACACATGTTTTCACCCTATTCAAACATAACCCCAAGTTGAATAGGACAAAATGAATTATCCAAATTGATATCCATTTCCTCAATTCAAAATAAGCAAGAGTAATTCTAAAATTCCAAACTCCAATTACAACTAAAAATATCATTTTTGAAGATTTAAAAAAATTATTCTTCTCACACTCAATGGAAGTTTTCTCTCACTATTCTTCAAAGATAGTTGGAAGATGATCCAAAGTAAAAAGGTTTTCCCTATTTAGAATTTGAACCAGCTGTGAGAAATTATGAATCTTCCCCTGGGCTATTTTTTGTTACATCGTGATCACCAGTACTTTATCACGTTAGAGGCTTTCGAGATCGCAGTGAGCCCATTACGATTGCCACTTTGATTGTTTTTGTCTTGCTGCGATCGCGACCCTTAATCCTTGATCACAAAAATTAAGGATCTACTCCTGCTCCACGTTTTCAAAATTCTGCACTAACCTTTTCCATTTTTTTCTCTTTTCAACTCACTTCACTTATTTTCGTTAATTTACTTGTGAACCTACATACCAAGGGAATTATTGCATTCAAATGACAAATTCACATTATTTACACCATTTAATCATAGTAGTGTGCAAAATTTTAATATAAAAGAGTGGTAAATTTACCACTCATCACTCCTCAACAAAGAAAACTGATAAACTGAACTGACTCCCAACGAATGACACGAGACTCATCCGGAATATAATGTTAAAGCATAAAATCTTATAAAATTTGACGAACCACTGACAAAACTATGGGAAAAGCTAACTCATAAAACACATCACCTATAGTCCGAAGAATCTCAAGTGGACCAATATACCTAGGTGTAAGCTTGCCCCTCCTCCCAAACATCATCAAGCCCTTCATGGGTGAAACTCAAAGAAAAACACAGTCACTAACACTAAATCTCAAGCCATGAAGTTTAAGGTTAGCATAGCACTTATGCCTACTCTGAGCCGCTCAAAGTCTATCCTATATGATCCAAACTCATTCCGAAGACTAACGAAGTAAGTTCGTACCTCGAGGTCTAACCTTAGGACCATCAAACCAACCTACTGCTAGTGACAACACCTACCATACAACCCCTCAAAAGGAGCAATATAGATACTTGAATGATAGTTGTTGTTATATGCAAACACTATTAAAGCCAAATACTGCTCCCATTGTCCATCAAAATCCATAACACACGCGTGGAGCATACCCTCCAAAACATTGATAGTATACTCTGACTAACCATTTGTCTAGGGTGAAATGTTCTGCTAAGATCAACTAAAGTGCCTAACTCATCCTGTAAAGTCTTTCAAAATTAAGTAGTGAACATAGAGCCTCGATCTGATATAATAGACGCCAGCACAGCATGAAGTCACACAATCTTGAAAATATAGATACGGAGCTATCCTATCAGCTTAAAGGAGACCTACACCAAAAGGAAATGCACAGACTAGGTCAATCGATCTAGTATGACCCAAACACTATTAGATCCATGGGAAGTATAAGGCAGCCTGGTCACGAAGTCTATAGTGATCTATTCCCATTTCCACTCAGTAATGGGTAATATAAAAAGCAATCCACTAGGTCTCAAATGTGCAGTCTTCAACTGCTGGTAACAAAGGCTAAGATCTAAAAAATCAATGAAATCCTTCCTCATACCAATCCACCAGTAGTGCTGCGTCAAATTGCAATACATCTTAGTCATTCCCGGATGGATAGAATGCTTGGAACAATGGGCCTCATCCAAAATAAATCTAATCCAATCACTTGCTCTCGGTACAAAACATAGACCTCCTATCTTCAAAACTCCATCGAAATCAAGTAAGGTTTCCTTAGCCTCACTACTCAACACCTTATCTTGAATCGATCTCAATCCCACATCATTAAACTAATGAGCTCAAATTTACTCCATCAAAGAAAACCTACCCTCTGCAACTTCTAAAACACAACCAGGTGTTTAAATATCAAGCCTAACCATCTCGTTAGCTAAGACTGAACTTCAAGGGAAAAAGGCCTCTTCTAGGTCAAAAGATGTGCCAAGATATCCATACTAATTGACTTTCGGCTCAAGGAATCTACAACCACATTACCCTTGCTTGGATGATAAAGAATAGTCTAGTCATAATCCTTAAGCAACGAAAGCCAATGATGTTGCCTCATATTAAGATCCCGAAGGGTAAAGAATTACTAAAGGCTATGATAATTTGATAAAATCGCACAACAGACACCATACATATCGTGCCTGTACAACTTTAAAGAAAAACAACCACGCATAAATCCAAATCACAGGTAGGGTAATTTCTCTCATGGGGCTTCAATAATGAGAAGCATAGGCAATCACCTTATCCTTCTACATCAACACAGTACCTAATCCAATACCTAAAGAATCTCAAAGATAGTGAAACTCGTGACCTCCTTGAAAAGGTCTAGATAGGAGCTGATGTTAACAAATCCTTGAGCTTTTGAAAGCTCATCACACAATCATAGAACAACTGAAAATAATTTTTTATCTAAGTCAACTTGGCTAATGGAGCTGCAATAGATGAGAAACCCTCAACATAACACTGATAATAACTTGCCAAGCCAATAAAACTCTAAATCGCGGTGGGCAAAGTAGGCCTACACCAATCATGAAGCACTATAATCTTGGATGGATCAACCAGAATACCCTCCTTAGTCACCACGTGACCCAAGAAAGAAACAGACTCTAACTAAACACAACTTGTAGAATTTGGCATACAACCTCTCACCCCATAATCTCTTAAGCACAATCTGCAATTATTCTCCATGCTCAACCTCACCTAATTCATCAACTCCACAAATGCGGCTAGGGCACTGGTCAACCCAAGGGACATGACCAAGAACTCATAATGACCATAACAAGTCAAAAAAGTTGTCTTCAGAATATTTAAAGCTCTAATCCCCAACTGGTGATACTCGAACCTTAAATTAATTTTCGAAAGCACCTTGGGACCTAAAATTTGGTAGAATAAATCATCAATAAGAAGAAGAGGATACTTATTCTTAACCCTCACCTTATTCAACTGAAGATAATGAACATACATACATATAGCCCTATCCTTCTTCTTTACAAACAAGACAGGGGCAACCCAAGGTGATACACTAGGTCGAATAGCTCCCTTATCCAATAACTCTGACCACTTATCCTTTAATTTCTTTAACTCAAATAGGGCCATACTTTAAAAAGGAATAAAAATAGACTTAGTGCCTAGTTCAACATCAAGAGAAATACCAGGCAAATCCGTAGGGAACATATCCATGAACTCATAAACAACAAGAACAGAATCCAACGAAGGAGGTAAGATAACACTAGTATCACAAATATGAGCTAAGTAAGTTAAGTATTCATTCTTAACCAACCTATGAGTCTAAACAAAAGATATAATTCTCTTAGGACCTGAATAAAGTGCACCTTTCGAAGCTATCTATGCCACACTCGATAAAGCTAGAGTTACAGTCTTAGCATAATAATATAAGACAACATGATAAGAAGAAAACTAATTCATACCCAAAATAACATCAAAATCAACCATATCTAACATAAGCAAATCTACCCAAGTCTTACTGCCAGAAAAAATAACAACAAAAGATTGGTACACTCAATCCACTATTAAAAAAATCCTATAGGTATAGATGCACGAATAGGCTTGGAAAGAGGCTCACTAATAGAGTCAAAACCCAAAGCAAATTATGCAGACACATAAGAGAAAGTTAATTTAGGATAAAATAACACAGATTCAAATCTAAAATAAATAAGGATGATACATGTGGTCACAAAAAACTAAAGCCTCTACCTCAAGTCTAGTTGGTATAGCATGGCACTGTCCATGACCACCAACCGACTAAATAGCCACATGACCACAACCATGAGCTCCACTACCTCTTCCTTTTGCATATTTGGTAGAGCCCCCACCTCGCACAACTAAAACAAGACTATCTATAATTACGCAGCAGGGACAATCCTTGGCCAAATAGCCAATCTCATCATATACAAAGTAAACTCTAAGCACCAACTCAATAAGAGAAGGTACCATTGGGCCCAGAAAGCTACCCTGAATTATTGGACCAGAAGACCTACTACCCAAACACTATAAGGCTACCTTCAATAGTCTACCATGATAACCATGAGAACCTCTAAGATCTCTACTACGAGAAGTGTAACCTCTGAACTCACAAAAATACTGCACCTTCTTGGTGCACCTTAAGATGCTCAAAGAATACCCTTAGTCATCTTAACATGATCCACTATACTAACAAAAAACATGCTCCAAATACAACCATTTAAGACATAGCTAACCGAAAAGAGACATCCAAAACCTTCATAAACTTTTGAATCTTCTCTAAATTAGTGGAAATACTGGCATATGAATATCTGGACATGGCATGAAAGCATGCCTCAGACACTATAACAATTATAGAGCCCTTTTCTAGGCAATCAAACTCATCTCACATCTGATCCCTTAGATTGTAAGCTATTAATCTATCTAAAAAGGCATCTGCAAAGTGATCCCATGTTATCTCAAGAGAATCAAGAGGTATAAAACTAACAAGTGACCTTCAAGAATCTCTAGCAGTATCTCTCCAATGGTAAGTAGTATAAGCAACCCCATAAAACTCAAAAAAACCTAAATTATGCAACTTCTCAAGACAATCAATCAAGAACTCTAAGGCTTCCTCATCTTCCACACCACTGAATCTAGGAGAACCTAAATGAGTAAATCTCTTGAACCTCTTCTGATCCTCAAAAGACATAACAATACTCATAACCAGAAGAAGCATGGTAAATTTAGCGGGCTGAGATCCCATCTAGGAAGGTAACATAGATAAAGGCTGAACTCCAAATTTCAAAATACCATACTCATATATTGACACTGAAATAGGAATAATGGTTAGGGTCTGAGGAGTACCCAAAATAGAAGTACGTGCAATTAAATGATCCACACTAGAAAATAGAGGAACAACCATCATAACAAAAGGACAACCTCTAAGTGGGTCAGCAAATGCATCTGTTACTCCTCTACAATGCTAGCAGATGAACTTTGAGAAATTACAACTAAACTTGTAACCCTAACATATTTATCCTAAAGCTCAGGAAAGAGTCCTCTAATACTCCTCCTCGACGGGGATGATCCATGAGCCCATCCACTCTCTCGATTCCATCCAAGACCCGAGGGTTACCCTTTTGGTAAAGGATCTGCATTATTATAATCGTGGACTAAGTAAATATCATCTTTGTAGAAAGAGTGAAACATAACTTAGAACACAACATGTAAAATAAATTCACATTATAAGGGATAAAATTAGAGAAGTTTTCCCAAAGACATCTTGTAGCCTCTCGAAGATAGATACAAATATCTATATACAAATCTATGAGATTCTATTAGACATCCCGTTCTTACATCATTGAGTCCAATGAACTTGGCTACTTTGATATTAATTTTTCATGAACCAAAACATAAGGGTCATGATGGCCCTTTTCGCAGCGTACCTTCACAAGTAGCCTATCACACAATATGATACACAAAAGGGGAAAGGAAGAAAATACCCCCAAGGTAAGACTTCTAGAATAAAGTCAAACTATATAAGTATAATAAATGTAGAAAGAATATCATCAACAATAGAACCATAAATCTCAAAGAATGTATCTAGTATAACTTGAATCCAAATGAAATACATAAGGAAATCCAATAGATATAATTCTATCTCTGAAAAGTAGTAAGTATATAGTCTAATGATAAAGAGAGATAACAGCAGACATATTAATACCTGGAAATTATCCACTACCATGAAAGCTCCAATAATTGCCTAAGTTAAGTAATATGGGGCACATCCAAACATGAATCTATACTAGAAGGGCATATTAGGAGTGAGAATAGTCCATTTGTACTCATTAGGTATTATAGTTTGACAAAGCAAAGTAGAAAATAAGACATACAAAATACACAATAAGGGAATATCAATAACAATCAAAAAATATCGCACAACGGCAGCCTATACTACTTTTACTAATAGTTCTAATATATATCAGATATATCATAACAAACACCAGAAAAGACCATAAGTATTTAATAGACCATATACAAGTAGGACCAGGAAGGGTAATATACGTACAAGATCATTGAGTGCAATTATAAAAAGATAGAATAATTAAATAAGTAATAAGTCAAAGCAGAAGTACAATAACATCAAAAACATAATGAAATAAATAAAATAAGAATGATGATGATGATGATGATGATGATAAGGAAGAAGAAGAAGAAGAAGAAGGTGATGGTAATGATGATGCACGAGGTTATTGCACAACCTCAAACATCGTCACATAGTCTCTTTATACACCTATGGAGCTAAAGCTTTGAGACGTATACAATACATATATAATATCCCCACCCTGACATATCCCTCATGGAGGGTTTTTTAATATCTCACAATAGCTCCTTCCCAACATATCCCTCAGGGAGAGTTTTATAAAAGGTATTATCAGTGTTTCTCAATATTTCCATAGTGGTACCAATATTTCATAAATGAGTATGATATAAGGATGTAATACTCAAAATCAATCACAATGAGTATTTTCACAACCAACCACAATGAGTATTTCCACAGTCACTTGAGCCAAATATCCACTAAATATTTACAACCATCTATGAATTTCCACATAATACGTATGCTAATAAAGGATGAATACATACCAATACACAAAGGGAACCACTACATATATATTTCATCAACAAGATACAATTATCATCATGTATACAAGGTTATCAATATTGCATAGGACACCACACGGTCGCACAAATCACAAAATATCTTAACAATTATCAATTATATCACATATAGTCCCCTACAAGGTAACAACACATTAATAAAGCAAATATAATGATTAGTTACCATCCCCCTAACATGTATTTTGTATACAAATTAACTACCCAACCCAGTCTGAAAGAGTTAAGCCATATCCTATATCAATGCCAAAATTATTCTACTAAAATTAAATCTCCAAAAACTACTACTCTACAATAGACCCAAATTCAACTAAAATATCAAAATATAGAATCTATGCATTAAACTAAAGATAACGACACCCATATTGCCTAGTTTTGGATTGGGGTTAAAATGGGTTGTCAAAAAAAAGGAAAAAATCATAACTTTATTCCAAAAATGCGTTCCCCATACTTTTAGGAATCTCCAGCAGAAAACCAAAGAGAAATCAAGATAAAAATGAGATCCAAATTGAAGAATACCTATTTTTAAACTTTACTAGGTAAAACCTTTGAAATCTATTTTAAAATGAAGATTTGAAGTTGTTTTGAAGATTAAATTGGGAAAAAACTAGTAATTATAGATCCAAGAACATCATTCAAGTGAAAAGGTCTGAAATTAGGGTTTAATTGCAAAGAAATATAAATTTGAGCCTTCGGGGCCAAAACTCTCAATTTCTATTTTGAATTTCAAATTAGACTAGGGATTAATGATATAGATTGAAGCAATTAATTAAAATAGGTGTATTGGTTCATAACTAAGCTTAGACGAGAAGAAAATAGCTCAAACCCATGAAACCTCAAGCTCCAAGTCTCAAAAAAATGGTAAAAAAGGATGAGAAATGGGTATTTATACCTACTACTCGCGATCACGATCACATATCACGATAGGAGTATCGCAACTGGCAGACCTATCACAATCATGGAATGTTTATTATGAACACAATACCTTATCTGATAGCCTTATTGCAATCACGGACAAAGGCTGGCAATCACCGGTGCACCAACTGGGGATTTGGATTTTATCCAAGTTTGCGCAGGCCCCTTGAGATTCATCTAGAATCCCACGAATATAAACAAACTATGCCACCCAAAATCCCCTTTAGATTTTTGAAAAGATGTCATTTTCATTAAGTTGACCCTTGAACCCAAAATCAAAATTTTCCAAACTAAGGGTCGAAATGAGATTGAAAAGCCGTAAAACTAGACCAAACATGCTAGCTCCATAAAATTAACATTTTGGATAGGCTAGTGCATTCTGTTCAGCCATCCATTACGTGAGTCTAAACATAACCACTAAAGTTTATAATAAGGCTCTCAAAGCCACAAAAAATCACAGTATCACACAAATGGTACCAAAATGCATTGGGAACTATGCCAATAAACCCCACTCTAAAAATACCACAATGCAACTAAAAAGAGGGGTAAAATAGTTAAATTATACAAAAACATAAATTTCACATATTTCATCAAAATGCAAGTCGGTACAGTAGGTGATGAAAGAATCTATCATAGCGTGCATTTCTCTCCACAGTGGTGAGAACTGACCTATGGCTAGAATCGGGCTTTTTCACCTAAGACACATCAACCTCTCATGTTTCTAAGAGGCTTGTAATCCACTAGGTTTTCCTTGACCCGATTTCTTTTAAGAAACTTTATCACAAGACTCCTAAAGCTGAATCTAATGCCTTTGTAGAATCGAGCTTTCCTTATGGATATCTAATCACAGCACAAATACTCATAGGGATATCAGTCTTTAAAGCAAAAAATAGTCATATTCGGCCACGCCTGATGCTAATGATGTGGGTTCCTATAATCAAACAAGAATTAATAATCCTCATCCAAATATGAGCTTTCTTTTAATGTGAGCATAGGGGTAGGTTTTGTGCATTCCCCTATCTCTGTAGTGTTTCTATCTATCCAATAATCACAGCCCACACATTATGTGATTGTCATGACTTTATATCTTTGGTCATGATGGTGACTACTATAACCCTATAGTAGGTAAGCCAACCCGTAGTCCAAAACCACTAGTATTGGACTACTAAGTAAAATAGAGGAAGAATGCAAAGTAAATGAAATTAAAGGCTAAAATTCATAAGATAGTGCAAAAACCTGGTGAAATCAGTACATGAGCTTCTAACATGATACGACTACAAAATAAAGTACCAAATGAAAATAAATGAAATTAAAGGCTAAAATTTATAAAATAGTGCAAAAACCTTGTGAAATCAGTACAAGAGCTTCTAACATGATACTGATATAGATCCCATTTATATATAACATAGATACTAGTCTAGTTCTTCAGTGGGAGAATAACAATACTCCAAACGCCAGAAGATCACCATATTTATCCAAACCATAGTTACTGTTAACGATGCATACAACAATGATAAGAAATCGTATTATTACGTATAGGCTGCAGAAGTGTAGTATCACTACCAATCCATGGTACTTAATTTACAATTACTAACTGCGCACCAAAGATAATGCAAATATAAATAAAATGCAATAGGAATTTAAGCTACGCTCAAATTTTTGACAAACCTCATTATATAGCTAACAAAATAATAAGGATAACTATCCTATTCATATTCTAGAAATGAACATAATAATAGGATATTCTAGATACGAACATAATAAGGCTAAGGAGGTATTAAAGATGAATTATCCCCTTTTAGCCATACTCTGGAACATCAACACTATATCATATATCATAGTCTAATATTTGAATAGCGGGAGAAGGAAGGATATATGATAGTATACAAGGCCAAAGAATGAATATACAACATGAAAAAATGAAAGAAGGGATATACAACAATACCATAGCTATATACTGATAGATATACATATGTTTATAAATAAGGTTAACTTAAAGGTACAAGTAAAGTAATCACACTAGAATCTCCGCACCTCCTAATCATTGTATGAAGTAGTGCTAAAATAATTAGGTTCTTTAATACATAGTCTAAATATGATATAATTATGCGTAATAAAGAAATCATAAAGAAGGTAATTAGAGTACCAGTGTCTAAAACCATAATGCTCAACCAATGGATAACAATGCATAATAATATAAATGTAATGTAAATGACCAAGAATCACACCTCAAGTCCCAATACAAACCAAATGATTATCCTATTACAAACTAACCATGATAGCAATAACAATAAGTATACAAGGTAATTAGATAGTTTGGAGACACAATACCAATCTGGACCTTTTGTAAGCCCCCACCATCATTAGCCCTGAAGGTCCAGTCAACACACACAACACCACAAGGCATGCTCATCACCAATACCAATGAAACCCCCCATAAGGCTGATAGATATATGAGCATACTAGTGATAAACAATGCACATGCAAGAATGAATGCCAATATATAATCCATAATAGCATAACTAATCTAAGTACAATAAAGTATACCAGTGTATAAACTTCTCTCATCAATATAATCATAAATCATTGGCCATTACCTAGAACTTATATCATCAATATCAATATCAATCACTGGACTTGAACCAAAACTCATATAATAAATATCATCATCAAATGTCTATTTATTAAATACCAGAGATATATGTATATATAAGTACATAAGTGCATAGACAAAATCATGGCTAAAAGAGTGTAAATCTATAAATCCATTGCCAAGGGTAAACTCTAGGATTAAATCATCATAAAAATGTAAAACGGGTCAAAATCTCTCACGATTAGGGTAAATAGTAGTAGTAAAACTGCAGATTGAAATCTATCTTAATCAAATTTTTAAGATCATCATTATTAATCTTAAAGGCTCATAAGTTATTCATTACGATGGTATGATTTCCTATTATGAAGAAATCCATTTTAAAAGGGAAAAATAGGAATAAACCTCTTTTAGGAAATGAGTAATAAAATGATATTTTAGTTGAGATTGCACCACTTACCATCTATGTGATCATGATTGTACTGAATATATGCATGTCATCACCAGTATTAAGACAATATGATTATCAGCACCAATATGACTATAAACTAAGACCATTTCCTTTACAAGGATGTAATACTTCCCCAAACCTAACCAATAAAAATCATAAATACGACCTTGGGCGCAATAATATGTCCAAAATAACTACACCATCATAATCATGTCCTTAGGCCCAATGTTTATCGAACATAAGAATAACATCATGATTTAGGGAAAACCATTATAATCCATCGAGTGATATATTAAACATTACTATCAGCGCATTAGTCTTAAATATGCCTAACACATTAACTAGCATATATAAACCTACAAGAGCCAACAGAAGTCTTGGTCTAGGGTAAGCCGGCAGGGCCACATTTAATCATCAAAATCCATTATAGACAAGCTTCTATCTCAGGCTAGGATAAGGTTTGTAAATTCACTTCTAGAAGTTGAATAAGCCATAAATTTCCCTAACATAGCATTCTATTTTAGAAAATGAGAACCTAAGGAAATTTTTCTCAACTTATGCAAATAAGGCCAGTTCCACCTAACATGAATTATTAAGGAAATTCACCTAGCTTAAGCGACTAAGAAATTTCCAATCCAAATAAGGGTCACAAAGCAAAATTTACCTAATACAATAGCAACCAGGCCAATTACTCCAAATTTATGATTCTACAATAGCATAAATCGCCTAAATAAGGCCAATTATACAAATCATGCTTCCAATACATAAATCTCAACCTATACCTAGAATAACATCATAATCATATGACAAATAAGCTACACATATTAGAAATGTATTAGGATTATAGAAGTATAAAAAGTATTTCAACTTAAGGGTCAAATACCCTTATAGCCCCCAATCTACAAAATTAGGTTAAGTCATAGTGTCCTACCCATAATTATATCCGAACATGCATATTTAACAAGAAACATTTATTAAAAACCATATCAAGAGAAGAGTACATGGAAGCCAACCTCGATGTTGAACCTCACTCCTTGAATGGTTCACAAATTATGCATCTTCACTTCACAATCTCAAAATTTTCCATGTAATCAAAATCATATCTACACATCATCGGGAGCCAAATGAGACCCATATTTCTATATACAAAGTTGGGTCAAATTTTAGGTAAAGAATGAGCCCACGAGGCTTGCAAATAGAATAAAAAATTTAACCCGTCACAAGGTCACTCAAAATTTAGGAATTAAAGCCCTAATTTCTAAGTATTTTAGAAATAATAAAGATACATATTAAATGGAAAATCAATGGAAAATGATAAAATATAAGTTAAGTTAGCTTACCATAACCTATGTAGATGATTTCCTATTTTTTTCTTTCTTTGAGCTTTTAATTATGTGTAAAAATAGTAGAAGTAGTGACAGAAAATCCATTGGGAGATGAGGGTAAAATAGTGCTAGGTGTTGCTTAAGCGGCACACACATCACTTATGTGACTTTGATATTACGTACGCGATCAAGCAGAGAAGGGGTAGATATCATTTACATGAGTCTAGTTATCACAGTTACGATTACTAACCAAAATAGCCAGTATTGTGTAAGTTACATAATGTGGCATAAGCGG
The DNA here is from genome assembly GCF_002878395.1 of Capsicum annuum. Taxonomy (NCBI): domain Eukaryota; kingdom Viridiplantae; phylum Streptophyta; class Magnoliopsida; order Solanales; family Solanaceae; genus Capsicum; species Capsicum annuum. The sequence continues at coordinate 159,512,505 of NC_061117.1, forward strand.
TGATCACAAAAGCTATCAAACCCTTGCTTATGCAGTTACACTAGTGAACAAATACACTAGACTTTAATATGTCCAAAACAGACATCAATCGGGTGTTTCAGGATTTGTTCAGAAACTTTGAGCACAAACAAAATATGATACCATACAAAATTCAATGTTTCATACTCAATGAAACCATCAAGACTATCATCCGGGTTAGTTTTGACTAAATGTAGGGCCTATACCTATAGTTCCATTTTTGTATAATTTGCCCAATAGCCCAAACCTAGTTTGGCAGCCTCGGGACCTCAACCAATGCTCCTCTAGCCTAAACTTGACATTTTGGAGCTGATGGCATTGTTGAAATTCTCATTTATTGTCATTTACTAGGATCTTTTGTCCAATACCAAATCCTAAATAGTGAAAGCTCAAAAATAGGGAAATGAGCCTAAAATATAAACATATTTTCTGACACCAAACCGACATTTTCATCAAGTTATAAATGGCCTCTATCCACTGTTATCAATCCCAAAATGCCCGAAATTCACGTACATCAAAAAAATGACCTTGAGGGTCATTACAATATCTACTACTAAAAGGTCATTTATCCATGAAAGTCAATGGATAGAAAGATCATTAAAGCTCGAAGGGAACTGGGCCTTCATGCTCTGAGAAAAACATCCCTTATAACCTACAAGAAGAAATAACATTTCAAGGAGATTTTTCCTAAGATATCTATTCTATAACAAACTTTCTCACTTTACTCTCAGATATCTACAACTCCATCTTAACCACCAACAGGCCCTCAACTAAACCGAGGAAGGTTGATGCTTGTAAATATGAACTATGACACACTAATACCACAATGATAACAATAAAATCAAATTAAGACTCATCCCTACCAAGGTTGACAAATG